>NW_028016987.1:0-11322 GCF_054177405.1 Leptonychotes weddellii
GACCCTCCCCCCTCTCATGTGCTCTCTCTCTGAGTCTCTCTTTCTCAAATAAATAAATAAAATCTTTAAAAAAAAAAAAAAAAGAGGTTACTGCCTGTGTTCTCTAGGATTTTTATGGTTTCAGGTCTCACATTCAGATCTTTAATCCATTTTTAATTTCTTTTTGTGTATGGTGTGAGAAAGTGGTCCAGTTTCATTCTTTTGCATGTTGCTGTCCAGTTTTCCCAACACCATTTGTTGAAGAGACTTTTTCCCATTAAATAATCTTTCCTGCTTTGTCAAAGACTAGTTGACCATATAGTGGTCATGGGTTCATTTCTGGGTTTTCTATTCTGTTCCATTGATCTATGTGTCTGTTTTTGTGCCAGTACCAGACTGTCCTGATTACTACAGCTTTGTAATATAACTTGAAGTTTGGAACTGTGATGCCTCCAGATTTCCTTTTCTTTTTCAAGGTTGTGTTGGCTATCTTTTGTGGTTCCATAAAAATTTCAGGATTGTTTATTGTAACTTTGTGAAAAATGTTGTTGGTATTTTGATAGGGATTGCATTTGAACCTGTATTTTTTACATCTTGCTTATTTTTGAGTTACTTGTGTTGGTGTTTATGGGTTTAGTTCAACTACAATACTTTACTTTATCCTAGTTTACTCACAGTATGACAATACCTCAACTTATTTAGCTATTCCTTTAGGTGGGTTTTATGTTTTCTACCCCATTATAACTAATATTACAGTGAATATTATTGCACATGTCTCCTCAAGTACAGGTCTGAGTGTTTATCCAGAATCGGAATTTCTTTTTTTTTTTCCTTTTTTTTAGATTTTATTTATTTATTTGAGACAGAGAGAATGAGAGAGAGAGCACATGAGAGGGGGGAGGGTCAGAGGGAGAAGCAGACTCCCTGCTGTGCAGGGAGCCTGATGCGGGACTCGATCCAGGGACTCCAGGATCATGACTTGAGCTGAAGGCAGTCGCTTAACCAACTGAGCCACCCAGGTGCCCAAGAATCGGAATTTCTTGATTATAGCCTATGCACATCTTCAGCCTCCTTAAATATTGCCAATTGCTTTCCAAAGTAACTGACTAATTCAGTGAGAATTCTTGTGTCTTCATGTATTGGGATGAGTCAAATTTTTAAATTATTCCATACAAGAGGGATTTGATCTTCTTAAATATGCAATTTTCTGCTCAGAGATGAGATTAAGCATCATTTATATACATAACCATTCAGGTTTATTACTTTATGTGACTTTTTCATATTATTTGTCCATATTTTTATAAGTATGTATGTTTTTCTTATTACCTTTTTGTAATTCTTATATTGTGCTTCCTGCTTTTTTATCAGTTATATGTGTTATAAATACATTCTTTCAAATTCTACTTGTTTTTCACCTTTTTATGGTGTCTGAATTTTGTAATATTACTCTTCCACCTTTCCTTCTGAATACATTTGCTTATCAGTCTGAAAGTATTATTTTTAATTTGAGCAATTGGTAATAGCAATAACTGCAGACACTCCATAATATAAATTTCAAGCATCACAATCTGACCATGACCTTCTCTTTCCAATTCAAACCCTAACTTCAAGGATTCACTATTCCCAGTGAGATCCCTCCATCTCTCTCCCTTTATATACTATCTCTCCTTTCTCACATTCTTTAATTGTCAAGGTCTACATTTTTTAATGAGTCTCTTATGTACTCCCTCAATAATCTTGTTTCTCTTTTTCTTTCTGAGAGTTGTTTCGGTAAAATACAACCATAGTTAAAATCCAATTCTCTAGCTCTGTTTGGCAAGAGAAAAATAAACAATCATGCTTAACATCCTCTCTTTAAATTTACGGCAAATAATTTCAAGTTTTCTCTCACTCAACCTCCAGCTGAGTGTTATGTAATGTCCAAATATTGGCTGATTTTGTAGATATCTTTTTGTTATTGATTTATAATTTAACCCAGCTGTAGTCAGATAACCTACTTTGTAAGAATTATATCCTTTTAAAAATATTGATTTTGTGTCCCAAACTAGAATCTGTCTTGGCAAGTGTTCTGTATGCACTTGAGAAGAATGTGTATCCTGTGATTGTTGAACAGAGCATTCTAAAAAAATGTCATTAAGAAGTATTGGTTGATAATATTTTTCACATATTTTATATCCTTACTAGTTTTCTGTCTATGTGTTCTATCAATTATTTTGAGTGAGATATTGTGGATTATTTCTCCTTTCAGCTTTATAAGTGTTGGTTCATATATTTTAAATTTCTATTACTTGCTAAATGAATGATTAGGATTGCTATGTTCTCCTGATGAATTGACCATAATTTTATTATTCTCTTTATCTCTATTATCATTGTTTGTTCTGAAATCTACTTTGTTATTAATAGAGTAATAGAGCCAACCTAAATTTTATTTTCATTGGTGTTTGTATGGTTTATCTGTTTACATACTTGTACTTTTAACCACTTTGTGTCTTTATAGTAAGTAGGTTTCTTACTTGGCAGCATGTAGTTGGTGCTTATTTTTAATTTCAATATGACAATCTTTGCCTTTTAATTGAGATGGTAAGACCATTTACATGTAATGTGATTATTGATATGTTTGTGTTTAAATCAACTATATTGTCATTCATTTTCTCTTTCTCCCATTTATTCTTTGTTCCATTTTCTGTTTATCCTGCTTTCTTTGGAAATAATTAGTATTTTTTTCTGATTCTTTTTTTATTACCTGCACTGATTTATACCTTTTTGGTATTATTATAGTAGTTGTGGTTTATGATATTTATATGGTATTTATATATATGGTATTTATATATCTAGGGTATACATTTTAACTCCTCAAACTTCACTTTCAAAGGATAATATGCTATTTAACATAAAACATAATATCCTTATAAGAATATACTTCTAATTTTCTCTTCCCAGTCTTTACTTTGCTGCTGCCATACATTTTAGTTCAACAGATGTTGAACCCTACAGTACATTAGATTATTTGTGTGTGTGTGTGTGTGTGTAAACAGTGAATTAAATTTTAGTTATTTAAATAATCATGATAATCTTTGTATTTACTCATGGATTTTCTATTTTTGATGCTCTTTGTTTCTTCACATAGATCCAGGTTTTCATGTGTTTTTTTTCCTTCTGTTTGAAGGATTTCCTTTAATATTTCTTTCAAAGAAGTTTAACTTGTGATGAATTTTTTTAGCTTCTGTATGTCTGAATAAAGTCCTTATTTCACCTTTATTTTCTAAAAGATATTTTCTCTTAGTAAAAGATTATAAGGTGGCTTTTTCACTTTTTCCTAGTACTTTAGAGATGTTGTACTACTGTCTTCTCACTTGCACTGGAGAATTTTGCCATTATATCTTTAAATATTTGTTGTTCCCACCACCACAGCCCCCCTCGACAAACACACTCTATAGAACTCCTTACCCAACACTTGGCTGCTTGATGTTGTTCCACACTTCACTGATGCTTTACTCAATTTTTTCTTCCCATACAATCTTTTTCCCTCCAGTTCACTTTTGGTTAGATTTCTTTGCTATACCTTCAAGTTTACTAACCTTTGCTTCTAAAATATCTCATCTAGTATTTATCGCCTTTAGTACATTTTGTGTTTCTTTTTTTAAAGATTTTATTTATTTAGTGAGAGAGAGAGAGAGAGCGTGCACGTGTGAGCAGGGGGAGGGAAGGGAAAGAGGGAAAGACACCATTTCAAACAGACTCTGCCCTGAGCGCAGAGCCCAATACGGGGCTCCATCTCCAGACTCTGAGATCATGACCTGAGCTGAAATCAAGAGTTGGCCACTTAATTGACTGAGCCACCCAGGTGACCCATCTTTAGTGTATTTTTATCTCTGACATTGTAGTTTTCATGATTAGAAGTTCAATCTGGGTCCTTTGTTATTTCTTTCATATCTTCGTGTAACATGTTGCATCTTTGACATAGCTTCTTGATGGAGTATACAATAGAGTAATTATCTAGTTTTTAAAGTCCTTGTCTGGGGGTGCCTAGCTCAGTTAGTTAAGCATCTGACTTAGACTCAGATCATGATCTCAGGGTCCTCTGAGCCCCATGGTGGGCTCCCTGCTCAGCAGGGAGTCTGCTTCTTCCTCTCCCTCTCCCTTACCCCCTGCTCATGCTCTCTTTCTCTCTCTCTCAAATAAATAAATAAAATCCTAAAAAAATAAAGTGCTTGTCTGTTCTATTATTTATGCTATTTCTAAATAAATTTTGATTGATTTTTCTCCCCACCATGAATTATAATTTTCTACTTCTTTTGCCTGATTCATAGTTTTTAATTAGGTGCCAGATGCTGTTAATTTTATGTTTGTGTCCTGGATATTTTTTACTTCTATAAAAATTCTTGAGCTTTGTTTGCTAATTTACATGGAAACAATTTCATTCTTTTGGGTCTTGCTATAAATGTTCTTAGGTCAGATCAAAGTAGATATAGTGTAGGGTGTTTTCCCTCCTACTGAAGCAAAATCTTCTCAGCACTCTATTTGTTGTCCCATTAAGTGGGCATTTTGCATTCCAGTCAGAGGGTACAGACACTAGTCCAAGCCTTGTGTGAACTTCAGACACTATTCCCCCTAATCCTTTCAGGTGTTTCACTTGCCAACCTCTTAATTTCCTTACACAGTTATGCTGATCAGTACAGGATTGTATACTTGAAGGTTTCCCTCTGTAGATTTCTGGAGTTCTTTCTATGTGTACTTTTCCTCCCCTGCTACTTGGACCTGCACCCTGTAGATGCCTTGACTTGCTTACATACTCAATTCAGTGTCCGGGAATCCAGGGAATATCCCATGACCTCAAATATCTCTAGGCAGTAACCTAGAGAAGTTGTAGGACTCACTTTATTTGTTTATTCCCTATCACTATATCTTATTGTCTGAATTCTAATTTATTGAAAGCCACAGTTCTATTCAATAATGAAAATTCAACTGAGTAAACTTTTAAGATCTAATTGGTTTATCGAATGATTCATGAATCACGCAGCATCCCATCCAACAATAGAAAGGAACTCCAAAGGGCTACAGAGAAGAAAAACATTTTAAAGGCAGGATAAGGAAGTCACAAACACAAGGATTGTGTCTGGTGAGGTATCTTCCTTTGAGGAACCAAAGGGACCAAAGGATCTATTAGGGAGATTATCTCATCTTTCTTCGGGGTGGGGGCGTGGGGTAGAAAGGGCCTATGTGGCAGGTTATCTCATTGGTGCTGGTGAAAACTCCAGACTTACGGGTTAAGGTTACATTCCTGAAGAAGACTGAAACTGTAGTTAGGTCAGGTATTAACTGTAGTTAGGTCAGGTATTAACATAGGTAATTCTATTTTGGGCCTCTTGCTTCTTTTCAATACTTCACATAAAAAAAATCTGGATTTTTAATTGTTAAAAATAGGGGTGGAAGTTGTAAATTTAACCCCAATTACTGTGTTGACTAAGGAGGTGGAAGCTTGTTGTATGTTCTAAATGACTGTTTAGCAAGGTAATTACTTCTATGTTGATATCCATTTTGTCATTACTGTCATATAAAACCCCATTATCTTCCAGCATTAATTGCTTCTGTAAAAATATTGTTGTAAGCCTAGATATCATTATACTTGTTAATATATTTTTTTCTTTCTGGTATTTGTTTTAAAATATTTCTTTATTGCTTGTGCTCAGTTTCTCAACACATGACTGCCTATGTGGAATTTTTTTCACTATTAATATACCAAGTGCTATTTCAACATCATGCTTTCCTAAGAAAAATACTCATGTTGGAAATAGTTGAGCTTTAACTCTGCATATCACTCTGTCTTCAAACTTCTCAGAAAAATACTGGCTTCTGAATTTATGTCATCCTCTTTCCTAATTTTTCATTTTTAATCTTTTTTTATCTTTTGATACTTAATTCTGTGTGATTGTTCTCAATTTTATATTCCAATTTGCTATTTTTTATACTGCCTAGAGTCGATTCCTTCTATGCATTTTTAAATTTTAAAAGCTGCATTTTTCATGTAGAAAAAATTTAATCAGTTCACTTTCATTTAGCCTGCTTCATTCAACTGTGTTTGTATTTCATCATATCTTATGTTTTTTATGGTTGTGATGTCTTCATTTATTTCTTTGATAATAAATTTAAAATACTAGAATTTTCTTTACATGAGCATTCATGAGCAAAAACATCTTAGTGATCTGTTATAATTATTTATCTTGCATACAATCGAATTTTTTTCTTTCTATTTGCTTTTGCATGCTCATTTTAAGCGGGAAGTATTTACTTTCTTAGTTCACTTTTATTTGATTTTTCTCATTCTGTTCTTCTGTGCTCACCCTTTCTTATATAGGGATTATGGAGTTTCCATGTTCAAAGACAATTACCTTCTTGTCATGTTACACTTTTCTAGCCTCACGGTGACAGTCATATGTTATATGTAGAATCTCTGTGACAACTGATAATTATTGTTTATTTCTGTATTATCCTTCCTCCCTAGGCTCAGAGTTTTATAGCCACAGGCTACTTACTGAGAAACAATGTAAACACATCCCAGCTTCACACCTTGAGACAAGTCTTAAATGGACCCCTTCTATTCCTCTTCTAACCTACTAGATTCAAACCACTGCGATGCTTTCCTGCTACATGCACAGTAGACTCATTGTTCAGTCTCAATCCTTTCTCCTAATATGCAAAGATATCATTTCTTAATCTGAAGATATATATATATATAATATTAATTAACTTAACTAAAATTGATATGTTTGAAGTAGGAGCTGTAATCAAAGCATACATTTATTATGCCATTATTTCTGTAAAATCTTTAATCAGATTATTCGTTATACAAAAACCATCATACCAACTAATAAATGCATTTATAACACTTTTACTTATTCTAACGCTTTTCTAAAAACAGCAGGAAAAAAAAAAACACTGGAAGAGCTTAGTAACAAAGATGACTTTCAAGACTCTTCCTACCTTCTTCATTTTGTAAACTGAAGACAAACATTAATAATTTTTCTTAATTGAAATGACATGATTTCAAGCAGAGGGAGAGGGAGAAGCAGGCTCCCCACTGAGCAGGGAGCCCGACTGAGCCACCCAGGCATCCCGAAATGACATGATTTTTAAAAATCATTTTTTTCAAAGAGAAAACCATAAAGAAAGTCAACTATTTATAATGTGAAACATAGAAATTAGACTAAAATACCTAAGTTATATATAGAGGTCTGTTCCCAAAGAATTAGCTATAAAAGTACTTCTTCAAACTTCTAGCTTAGAAAGTGTGTATCCAATTAACCATTACCTTAAAGGCTTTTCTACTTGCACCTCTTGAGGTAGGTGTCAAACAGAAGAGTTAATTGGAAATTTCAAAGTGGAATTTTAGGACAAATTAAAGTATTGCTCTCAGAAATCTGATTCGTTAGAGATACGTTGTGATTTGCTTGAAGCTGTATTCCACCAATGACTCCATGTAGAGTAGCTTTATATTGACTAACAACACAGGGTGCTAAAAGATATATTAGTTAATTACTTCATTGAATGTATGGTCTCAATTTGGTCAGCCTATTTAATGATGAATTAAAATAGAAAAATAAATGGTGTTATTTAACCTTACCAACAGGATAATCTCAACCCCAAGCACAAAGTTAACTATATTCTGACATGCAGCCCAGCTACAGGCTGCTATTTAAAAAAGATAACTTATTGATACCTTAAGACTATTGTTATCTTGAATAATTTATTACCACTGACTTCCTCTATTCCATCAAAATCACTATGAAAATTGCTCTTTTTGAAGAAGACAGTAACATTAGCTTGCTACCTATCATTTAGTCACTTCTGAAGTCATTCTGGGATCATCACACAACCAAACAAAAAAACAGAAACTGTATTAGCTTAAGTGAGTGCTTAGGTTAATTTGGAATAGGACAAAAAACAAAAAACAAAACAAAACAAAACAAAAAAACTGATCCTGACTCCATTTAATGATTCCTTTGTTCTTTGACATATATCCTTCTTTTTATTCAAAGAGATGCAAAAAAAAAAAAAATCCCTGGGAAAATGTTGCACAGATATATGGGAGGTTATGCTTAGGCAGTGCTGAGCATAAGAAAGAAAATCCCACATATTAAACTATAAAACACACATACACACACACATACACACGAATGTATTTTTAAATTCACATGGATATTTCCATCACTGGGGTTTCAGTATTCAGTGATGGTTCAGTGAAACTTGTAGACCTTCAGGTCCATGAAAATGTTTCTCCAATGTTTTGCCCTTTGTCCTCGAAACAAACATTCACTATGTCTAAATGCCATGACCTTTTTTTGGCTTATGGCTCTACCCTTGTTGAAGATAGACTCTGATTTGGGCTTCAGAGAGGGATTGAACAGCTAACGAGCTTAGGTAAGATCACCTTTTTCTCTGATTGAATGAAATAGATCTTCCTTAACAAAATATTTTTTCTTGGAATGGTCATACGTCCTTTTGTTTACCCATATAACCCAGTGTGAGGGTATTCTGTAATTACCAAAGTATTCTACTCAATTAAAGTTGGCAGTTGAGGGACATTTTGTAAATTGAACAAACATTTTGTTTTCTTTAGATGTTTTGTTAATGAGAGCTATCCCTATTTTTGCATGCCACGTTAGTTCCTTCACTTTGCCATATTATCTTGCATTATATCACAATTTATTCATATACTCACTTGTTTGTGAAGAGTACTGCTGGCAACTTCCTTGTACATGTCTTCTCTTTTATATGCATAGGATTTCTTCTGGGTTATCTACCTGTGATTGGGACTGCTGAAGTAACATGTGTGAAATGTGATATTCGTTCTTAATCTCAGCAACCAGATGGACATTGAATGCTAGAATCATGAGTAGCTTTATTTTGATTTTGAAACTTAGCGAATCGAATTAAATTTCAATTCATTTATTTATATTTTGCTAAATTTTACAGTAGGTTAAGACATGATAAATTTCAATGGATAGCAGTAGAGAAGAGAAAGGAAACTATGAAGTTCTGGGGGATGGGGAAGATTGCACTTGCAAAGAGATGGTCAGGGTAGGCCCTAGTAAGATAATGCTTGATCCTGTACTTGAAGAAGGTGAGGTAGTGACCAAGAGGAATAAGCCATGAAGAATCTGGAGGAAGAAGGAAATAAGACCCCGAGGCAATGCCTAAGGATTTTTGAGGAAGAGCAGAGGAGTTCATATGGCTACACAAATATGAATAAGGGGAAAATAATAGGGACGTCTCAGGGTAACAAAAGAAGGATGTGGACAGCTCATGTAGAGGCCATTGTGAAGTTTTTGGCTTTTACTCTAGATGAAAGGAGATGATGTTAATCAGAGGAAAGCTATGATCTAACATGTTTTAAAAGACCATTCTGGCATCATACTTGAGGAAGTACAGCACAGACAGAGAGTGATGCATGTGAATACAAAGCTAAAAATGAGTCTATGGATACATCTTTTTTTTTGTTGTGGTGCATGTTTTGGGGGAGGAGGTGTGCTTGTATAGTGCTAGTCTCCACATGGAAGGGAGTCAGTGGACTGTCACTCCACTTCTTTAGAGGGGACAATCTAGAGAAACATATACTTGTAAAATAAGTGAAGATTCTAACTTCAACAATCCTTGCAATAGTATACCATGCATGAAATGATTTCACTAAAAAGTCCAGCCTACTCACAAAATTATTTTTTATACCTAAAATATGGCTGATGGATATTAAGGGTTAAAACAGTACTGCTATCTGACAGTTGACTGAAGATGTCATTGGTCATGTGAGAGTGAACATTGAACTAGGAAAGAACTTGGTCTAATCTTCAAGGCATCTGAATGTATTATTGTAGTATAAAGGAATCTCTGTTCTGCTTCCGAATCTAGATGAGGTATTTCTTCAAGGTCTGAGGAGAAAAGTTTTTTCTAGACTCTTATACTTTCCCTAAAGATTTTTTTTTTTTTTTGCAGAGGTCATTTAGAAAAGTTTTGTCCTTGAAAGGTTAGCTAAGTCAATAGATTTTTATTTGAAGTTGCAAACACTCTATAGCATTTCCGCTGTAGGTGCTTATTTCTGCAGTGGTATGAGACATTGTTCTTGTAAAAATTTTAATCTATATAGTAGAAAATCAAAACAAGTATTGTAGAGTGTATTACTTTCTGTCAAAGGTTATTCGGGTACTGTTTGAACAGGTAATGTCATTTTCAAGATTCCATTTGATACAAATAACAATTAAAATAGATGAACTTTACAAATCAATTCAAGAAGCTAAAAAGTTCATGAATCGGTTATTTTATGATTTCATGGAAAGTGGAAAACATGCAAAAAATTTTAAGCAGTTTCATGAGCCTCAGAAAATAGGAGAGAATATTTTTATTTACAGAGAATTTACGAAGCTAAGTTTCTTTAGAATATGTTAGGAGAGGCTAGAACAAGCTAGGATCACGTCAATAAATATGAAATTGTTTTGAGATAAAAGATTTTAAGATGTAAGTTTGAGTCTCTTATCTGTCATCTACCTATCCATTTATCTTCCTTACATATAGAATATAATGGCTAGGAAAAAAAGTGGAAAGTTAAGCAAGGAACTTCAGAATTAAAACATATAGAAATGATCAAGACAGGGCGCCTTGGTGGCTCAGTCGTTAAGCGTCTGCCTTCGGCTCAGGTGATGATCCTGCAGTCCTGGGATCGAGCCCAGCATTGGGCTCCCTGCTCGGCGGGAAGCCTGCTTCTCCCTTTCCCACTCCCCCTGCTTGTGTTCCCTCTCTCGCTGTGTCTCTGTCAAATAAATAATAAAATCTTTAAAAAAAAGAAATGATCAAGGCTTTGAAACTCCAAAAAAGGGAGATAAATGATAGTAAATGTGCTGACATAAGAAGAGCATAAAACCAGGTACACCCTGGTACCCCTTCCATTTTCCTCACACGCCGTCACAGATGTGCTTGGACACTGAACACAATGCCGAGGTTCTGCCCAGACGATGAGATTATGTAGGCAACTGATGTGCATAAAGGCATTGGAATGTCAAACAACCCCTTCTCTGACCTTTATTTCTTACCATAATTTAATAGCTTAATTACAAATGTGATGAAGGTATGAAGGAATGATCCCACAGTCATTCTCTTTGGCCATGTAACTTCACCAAAAATTTAATATTGCTAAACCCACTGGTCGGCATGCCATTAGAAAAAAAAAAAAAAAAGATTGTTCTGGAGAGGAAATCCTTTGCCAGCCTGCGAGGACTATTTTTTTGGGGGGTGGGGGGTTATTCTTATGTTAATCCCCATACATTACATCATTAGTTTTAGATGTAGTGTTCCATG
>NW_028016988.1:0-724 GCF_054177405.1 Leptonychotes weddellii
CACCCCTGGCAGCCATTCATCTGCCCTCCATTTCTAAAATTTTTGTCATTTTAAAAGTGTTCTATAATTTGAATCATGTGTGTAATGCCTGGGTGTCTCAGTGGGTTCAGTGTCTGACTCTTGATTTCCACTCAGGTCATGATCTTAGGGTCGTGGGATCGAGCCCCCCGCATCAGGCTCCGTGCTCAGTGGGGAATCTGAGATTCTTCTCTTTCCCTCTCTTTACCCCTCCCACTGCTCACACGCTTGCTCTCTAAATAGGTGTTATAGAAGCGGGGGAAATCGGAGGGGTAGACGAACCATGAGAGACGATGGACTCTGAAAAACAAACAGGGTTCTAGAGGGGAGGGGAGTGGGAGGATGGGTTAGCCTGGGGATGGGTATTAAAGAGGGCACGTTCTGCATGGAGCACTGGGTGTTATGCACAAACAATGAATCATGGAACACTATATCTAAAACTAATGATGTAATGTATGGGGATTAACATAACAATAAAAAAATATTTAAATAGGTGTTATACACAAGTAATGAAACATGGACACTACATCAAAAACTAATGAAGTACTACATGGTGACCAATATAACATAATAAAAACATTAAAAAAATAAAAACTATAAATCTTAAAAAAATTGAATCCTACAGTTTGTGACATTTGTGATTGGCTCTGATTCGGCATAATTCCCTATAGATTCATCCAAGTTGTTGAATGTGTTCATTTTATTA
>NW_028016989.1:0-724 GCF_054177405.1 Leptonychotes weddellii
TTTTTTTTTTTTAATTTCTCTTCTTGCTTTTTTAAACCAACTTCTTATCTTATCAATTCCTTTTATAAAATCTTTTATAATTTTCATCTTTACATTTAGATTCTGTCCCTTCATCATATTTACCCTTATTTTTGTACATATATAAGTTTTTCTTTCTTTAAAATTTTGGGAGGTAGTTTCTTTTAACAGACAAAAATATGCCCAAAATCTAGTTTGTGGCACTAATCTATTCACCGCCTGATCATATTTCATCATATCGGTTTTTTTTTTCTTTCTTTCCCTTTCTTTTCCCCCCGGTAGTGGGTCTCTTCTGATTTGTTTCGTGTATATTTTTCTGGGGTTGTTGTTAACCTATTAGCATTTTGTTCTCTCATTCATCTATTCTCCTCTGGACAAAATGACAAGATGGAAAAAAATCACCTCAATAAAAGATCAAGAGGCAGTACCGACTGCCAGGGACCTAATCAATACAGACATTAGTAAGATGTTGGAACTAGAGTTAAGAACGACAATTATAAAGATACTAGCAGGGCTTCAAAAAAGCATGGTAGATATCAGAGAAACCCTTTAGGAGAAATAAAAGAACTAAAGTCTAACCAAGTCAAAATCAAAATGGCTATTAATGAGGCGTAATCAAAAATGGAGGCTCTAACTGCTAGAATAAATGAGGCAGAAGAGAGAATCAGTAATATAGAAGATGAAATGATGGAAAATAAAGAAGCTG
>NW_028016990.1:0-724 GCF_054177405.1 Leptonychotes weddellii
CCAATTTTCCCTATCCTAATTTACCCTATTCTCACATCCCAGATTCTTTCTCCAACCCCAATTTTCCCCTATTCTACACCCTTTTTTCTCAGCCAGAGACTTCTTTCCAATGCCATTGTTCATGCCCTATGCATCATTGTCTTGCCCCATAGTTTTCACCACCATTACCCCTCTATTACCACCCCCCCCACTACCATGCTTCTTTTTCTGAGCTAATTACTCCCTCTGGTTCAGATCCATAATCTCTTGTCAACTCCCTATCTCATGGGTTCGCTCCCCTGTAGCATCCCTCTCCCTTACCAAAATGATAAGGCCAAGGAACATCAGGAAGAGAATCACAGCCACCAGGACAACAATAACTATGGCCCATGCAGGGAATGAATCATTCTCTCTAATTCCTCCAGCATGAAGACCTCTCTGTGAGCCATCTTTGTTCTGATATGGATGGCTTTTGTTGCCTGGGGTCTCTGACATGGTGGAACTCAGCTCCATGTGAGATGTGGTGACTATAAAAGAACCAGTGGCCAAGGTGGTCTTCCACCCATGGTCCTTGGATCCTTCTGGGGTTCTGGTGGTCTTCCCATTGGCCAGGGTGGTCTTCTCCCCATGGTCCTTGGACGCTTCTGGGGCTCGTGTGGTCTTCCCCCCATGGTCCTTGGACCCTTCTGGGGCTCTGGTGGTCTTCCCATTGGCTAGGGTGGTCTTCTCCCCATGGTCCTTGGAC
>NW_028016991.1:0-724 GCF_054177405.1 Leptonychotes weddellii
TACTATATTTATTACACTGGAACACTGAGAAACCTTACCGCATTTTGGTGAGGAAAAGAAGAGTATATATAATTCACTGAAACAGTAGAAAATGACATTTGTTTTTAACTAAAGCCTATTTCGTGCAAAAGCAAACACCATCAAAATGGTACATTTCTTGAATTATTCAAATTAGAATATAAAAGCAATATATTCATTTACAATTTTTATTGTTATTCAGTTACAAATCCTGAAAATGTTTATCTGTTATACAAGTAGAAAACCTCTTAACATTTAACAGCCACTGGGATACTATAATTACATTTATAAATCTACAGTCAATATTTTGCTTAATCCCCTTCTCCTGTAGACAAAACTCTGAATTTTGATGTTGAAATATTTTAAATATAAAATGGGATATGCTCTGATTCACTAAAGAATGACATCTGCTTGAATACACACAGTCTACAGGTTGATTCAGAGAAAATACATCTGAATGAACAGGGGAAATAAGGAGGGAGAACTTCCTAAACTGGAACAGACTGTTTTCCTAAAGGGCTGTGCTGAAAAGGGAGACACCCAGCTGCTGATGGGATCATGTAGATTCTGAGTTTGCAAAAAAAAAAAAAAAAAAAAGGTGTTATTGATCCCACCTTTGTTTCTGCTGGCAATCTCTGAGTGGTTTTTGTTTGCTTGTTTTTTGTTTTTTTTTTTTGTCACGCTGCTATAGATTTTAATGGTAATT
>NW_028016992.1:0-724 GCF_054177405.1 Leptonychotes weddellii
TTATTTTAGTCACATGATAGGACCCATAAATAAATAAGATAATGTCAATTTTTTTAATAAAATGTCCAATAAGTCTATTTGGTGTATGGAAAGCTAAGCAGGCATGAATTCCAAGCCAGTATTTAAAATATTAAAATAATGGATAGAAATGTATGAAGGAATTAAAATTTTAAAAAAAAGAAATGTGTGAAGGGGATTTGTAATTGAATTTCAGTGGATTTAAATTTCCTTGATAAGAAGGCTGCATCTATTTAGTGAGCTGCAAAGATTGCACAATGCTAGAGACCATCAAGGTTATGCGTCATCTTAAAACGAAGTTGGCAGAGGATTGCATTAATTTATCTGCAACTGATCTTGTCCTAAAACAAGGCCAGTAGACTTTTATTACAAGGTAAAGAGTGTAAAAAACTAATGGTGTCTGATGACTTCCATGAAGTTAGAACATGGAGGGATTATCTGGGACATTCATAAACACCAACCCCAAAAATTAATATGCACAATAGTTATGTAGAAACAGGATAGAAGGTTATTTAGAGCTCATTTTAAATTACAAAACATCTCTCTGATATTCACACGACACCTTCATCTCAATCTGTTTCCTAAGAGTCAAATATTTTATAATCTAATGCATAATTTCAAGTTTCTTGAAATTCAATAAAAACAATGTAGTAGATTTAATGATTGATTCCCCCAATATCTATCCTTATATAAATAAGGAGATATA
>NW_028016993.1:0-724 GCF_054177405.1 Leptonychotes weddellii
CCCCCCCCCCCCCCCCCCCGCCCTCCCGCCACCATGCCCTGGCCTCAAAGCTCCTCCCACTCTTGCACCCCCACAGCCACTTTTTCTGTGTTTGGCACACTAGCAAAAGCAGGCACTCAGCAAGGACTCCCCCGGCCCCCCCTCTATCACCTTATTCCCTCCACCCTTCCACTTTTCTATGCAACTGCTTTTTTCACGGTACCCAAAGGGATCTAAAGGCAAGAAGGAAAGGAAAGGAAAGGAGAAAGGAAAGAGGAAAGGAAAGAGGAAAGAGGAAAGGGAAGGGAAGGGAAGGGAAGGAACTTCTCCAGGAAAAAAAACTGGATCCCCTATCTTCTCTGCTCACTCTGCAGATGAAGAAATCCAAGCTCAGAGAGGGTTTCTGACCTGCCCAAGGTCACACAGAGGGTACTGGTCCCGGCAGAGTCAGCGCTGAGCCCTGATCCCACGAGCTAACTACCAGAGCAGGTGAACAGTAGTTGGAGCACGGCCCCCAGCGGACGGGGGACTTCCTCCGCCAGGGAAACGGCACTGTTGGTGGCTACTCGTCGGTGCTGTGCCTCCGGGATACCCACAGGCTCACTAGCAAATATCCAGTCGTAAAGGTCAGGCCTAGACACTCACTTCAAGCTTGGTGCATTAATCTACCAAGTAATACTCCAGGGAAATCTTCCTTGGGCTTCTACAGTCCTCACTACCGGGGGTTTTTCGGTGCGTGATCAAA
>NW_028016994.1:0-724 GCF_054177405.1 Leptonychotes weddellii
TTTTAAAGATTTTATTTATTCATTTGAGACACAGAGATACAGAGAGAGAGAGCATGAGCAGGGAGAGAGGCAGAGGGAGAAGGAGAAGCAGGCTCCCTGCTGAGCCAGGAGCCCGATGTGGGCCTCGATCCCAGGACCCTGGAATCATGACCTGAGCCGAAGGCAGATGCTTAACCATCTGAGCCACCCAGGCGCCCCTGGAAAATGAGTGTCTTGATGAATTCACCTATGTTGGCCTTGCTGCCTAAACTGTAAGCCTGTAGAAGGAAATAACAGCTTGGATTGATTTCCCCAGTCTTGGACATATGGACAGGGCTGAAACATTTTAGTAGATGTAAATTATCAAAGGCAAGATTCTCTTCTTCAATGTAAAACTAAATTTCAATGCAATTTTCATGTCGTGCTTGCCTGTTCTTCCTTCTACCCCTGACCTTCAGAGGTGATGCACACACTGAGTGAAGTTACGAGGTGGAGAGACTTCTCAGGGCAGAGGTCTGCCAAGCCTTCAGCCCCTTGGCTCAGAACTTTCAACCTTCTGCAGGAGGAAATGTGCGAAAGTGGTCTGCTCCGCCCTCTAGTGGTCGCCAAGTTGCAGAACACCTTCAAAGACTAGGAGTTTTTACTATGTAAAAACTCTCCAGAATGGTATTGAAATTCCAGTTTGTATAATACTCTGTGTATTACATACACAACTATTATCTCAGCCTTCATTTGCTGCTTAAAT
>NW_028016995.1:0-724 GCF_054177405.1 Leptonychotes weddellii
TTGTGATGTGGGGAAAAACAGAGAAGGCAGGATATATATTTGGGAAATTTGAACAGTGTGTAGAGTTCACACAGAAATATGACAAATAAGCCATTAAGAAAAGTTTGAACTGATACAGCAACAGGTCTGGAATAATGGGTAAGGATTTTGGATGTGGTGAGATCATTTCATGATTAGAGATTTCTTAGCAAGAGTTTTTTTTTGGAGAACTTTTGTTTCAAGGCAGAAAAAGAGTTATAAATTAACTGCAGGATGTTCAAACTAATACTTCTGGTAGAGATCCATGGCTTGTTATAGTGACATGCTCAATAAACCTGTCAAAAATTAGAAGAAACCTTGTTAAAATGTAATTCAATGTTATCCTTTTTGATATCTACTCATTTAGTCAAAACCAACAACAAAAGAAATTATCTGTCTGTGAGGAGTAGAAAATGGGCTAATGTTTATAGCAGCAATGTCCACAATAGCCAAACTCTGGAAAGAGCCAAGATGTCCATCAACAGATGAATGGATAAAGAAGATGTGGTGTATATATATATATATATACAGTGGAATATTATGCAGCCATCAAAAGGAATGAGATCTTGCCATTTACAATGATGTGGATGGAACTGGAGGGTGTTAGGCTGAGCAAAATAAGTCAATCAGAGAAGGACCTGTATCATATGACCTCACTGATATGAGGAATTCTTAATCTCAGGAAACAAACTGAGGGTTGCTGGAG
>NW_028016996.1:0-724 GCF_054177405.1 Leptonychotes weddellii
TTATTATTATTATCCCTATTTTACAGAAGAGGAAAATGAGGCCCAGGTTAGTCAGAAGTGTGACATAGTTTGGACACTGAAGCAATTTAGAAACTTCTGTCCAGTCCTACACTCTATCCTTCTCTTAAATAGTTCTGCTCAGTTTCTAAAGAGAAATTTTTTAAAATTTAAAATTAACTCCTTTCAACAATATTAACAGAAGCTCAAAAACATATATATATATTAACACCAGCTAATATTTATTAAGCACTAACCGTGTGCCAAGTATTTCATTTATATGAACTCATTAAATCCTTACAGTGGTCTTATACAGGAGGGACTCATTGTTGCCATTCTACAGATGAGGAAATAAGTCATAGCCTCAGTCCCCCTGAGTACCTTTGGACACATCCCTTCTCTCAGGAAATGGTTGGATTAATTCTTCCCCATTATGTCTTCCGTAGGTTATTAGGAAGGAAGAAATGAGTACAACCCAGGACTTGTGCTTTAGGATCTCCCAGCTCCATGCCTGCTGCCTCTCACCTCCTCTCTTTCTAACCCCCAGCCCTCCCCATACTCCCAGGCTGTGTTTTCCAAGCCCCAGGGCTCCCTCAGTCTGCAGAAACAGGGACACATCACAGGGGCAATGCAGGACATATGCTCAGTCCTGCGGCAGGCCCCTGCTTTCTACTGATGTTGCTTTATTGCCACTTGATGGGGCTGCCGGAAATGACTCTTCCCACCT
>NW_028016997.1:0-724 GCF_054177405.1 Leptonychotes weddellii
GGGTGGCTCAGTTGGTTAAGCGACTGCCTTCGGCTTAGGTCATGATCCTGGAGTCCCGGGATCGAGTCCCACATCGGGCTCCCTGCTCAAGCGGGGGGTCTGCTTCCCCCTCTGCCCTCTTCCCTCTCGTGCTCTCTGTCTCTCATTCTCTCTCTCTCTCTCTCAAATAAATAAATAAAATCTTAAAAAAAAAAAAAAATACGAGGAGAGAAAAATGTCTTCTATATATCAAGGTATTCTTAACAGGTTAAACATTGCCTGCTCTCTTTCTTCCATAACAGGAACCAGGCCTCATTTGTTAAATCATCTGAATGCTCCTTCACAATTAACAACATAGTACAACATTAGCAATAAGGTTTCCATATGATAAAGTTGCCTGGTTTCAGTACTGAGGATAAAGGGCATTCAAGATCTGAAGGGACAAAATGGTGACAGGATTCAGACGGAGTGACTCACAAGATGCTGCCTTTCCAGAACAAGAAGAAATTCATACCCATTTCCTGACCTTAAGATTCAAATAGGGGAAAAAAAAAAAACCGAATGGCCTAACAGAGCCAAAGTAAGCCAAGATAATGAAAAAGGGGAGTTCCTTTTGTATCTGCTAGATATTATAGAAAAAATAAACTATTTATACTATCCTACTTTACCTGTCAATAATGTGTAAAGTTCCCATGAAATGTCTATAAGTTCTGCTTATGAAGAATGATCACTGAGAAATCTGGCA
>NW_028016998.1:0-11322 GCF_054177405.1 Leptonychotes weddellii
ATTTCATCTAAAACTAATGATGTAATGTATGGGGATTAACATAAGAATAAAAAAAAAAAAAAGAAATACAAAGCCAAAAAAAAAAAAATACAGGTGTATAATTAAAAAGACAGTGGTTTAATAAAAAATAATTTCAGAACATATGCCAAATTCTTTTTTTGTGTGTGATGAACACATGCTATAGCATATTCAAAAATATGCAACTAATGAATCGTTGAACACTACAACAAAACTTATGATGTATTATATGTTGGCTAACTGAACATAATGAAAAATTTTTTTAAAAATCCCCCTTTTCCAGTTTTATTGAGAAATAATTGACATATATCAGTGCAGTGTATAAGTTTAAGTTGTACAATGTGATGGTTTGATTTACATATATTGTGAAGTCATTACCACAATAAGTTTAGTTAACATCCATCATTCAAAAAATCCCTTTTCAATTCTGACTTTGTCATTATTGATATTTTCAGAAGCAGTTTCATCCCCAAATCCCTCTCCCATTCCACATAGGCAGGCAGAAGGAAAAGGCCAGGATCTTAAGACTTTACATATCTGCTTTCATTTGTTCTCTTTATTCTGGACTTAAATTAGAACACATATTAAAATGTCGAGTATGTAATTTGAGGGAAAATGGAAATTTCCATTTGGAAAATTAGTCACAAAATAATTTTAGAGAAAAAGTAAATATCAATTTATAAAACTAAGTGCAATGCATTTACCACTTGATGTGTTTCATCTAATGGAGAAAAAAGTTAACTAAAAAGTGATTTAAAATTATGATTTAAAATTCATCAAAGAAATAAAAATATTTTTGCCAACCAGTGGATTTAACACCAAAAATAAAAGTGGAGGAGTTATGTACAAAAAAATGGGGTAGGAGTCAGTTACTGTTTACTGCATCTTGAGACTACCAGGCTTCTGCCAGCTTAGTTCTTAGTTGGTATCCAGGTGTCTAACTTCCAGGCAGGAGAATGTAAGATTTTTCTCTGAAGAATAGATTAATTGTGAAGAAAAATGAAAAACAAAAGCAACTTAAAAGTACTGACATCAAAGTTTTCCTATTGAAATGTCTGAGCCACATTGTCCTGGATATAAGATTAGGTTGACAAGCCCAGCTATGCTCAGAGAACTTCTAATCAACTTTTAGTGTCCTATGCAATGGGCAAAAAAGTGAATGGGACACAAAAATCAATGACATTTGAGTTCAATGTTCTTGATAAGATAAAGGCAAAAAATAAAAAATAAAGGAGAAGAGCATTTTTGAGGACACACAAATATTACAAGGAGAAGAAAACTTAAAATAATCCAGTTTAATGATATTCAGAAAAGACACTATATGCGTGGCATGAGAGCACTCAGTGGACTTTTATTTATAAGGAGTGCTTATGTACTGGCTATTGTTACTTGAAATGAATAATATGCTTTTCTCTTCCATTCTTTTTCTCAAACAATCCTCACGATCTGACCTCATCTATAATTCAGGTTGAACCATATAAAATTATGAATTTTGTAAGTCAACGATGGTTAAATATTGGTAATTTCATATGGTTTGATCTAATACTGTTTTAAGTTTTGTATGTTTTGCACTGTATCAGCCAGAGCATTGTTCCTTGTCTTTTAAAAAAATAGATTTTTTTTTTTTAGAGCAGGTTTAAGTTTACAGAAAATTGTGCTGAAATTACAGAGAGTTCCCATATATCCTCCTCCATCGCACATTGTTTTTGCTGTTATTAACATCTTGCAGATGTGGTACATATGTTATAACTTACATATTGTAAATTACATATAAATATTGATACATTATTATTAACTAAAGTCCATAGTTTACATCAGTGTTCTGTTATACATGTCTGTGGGTTTTTACAAATGCATAGTGTCCTGTACTACATTATGATATTGTGCGGAATAGTTTTACTGCCTTATAAAATTCCTGTGCTCCACCTATTCATCCCTCCCTCTCTTCCTTTGATTCCCTGGCATTCACTGATCTTTTTATCATCTCTATAGTTTTACCTTTTTGGTTATGTCATATAGTTGGAGTCACACAGTGTGTAGCTTTTCAGATTGGCTTCTTTCACTTAATAATATACATGTTAGATTCCTCCATTTCTCTTCATAGCTTGATAGCTCATTTATTTTTATCACTGAATAATACTTCATCTTTATTGTATGGATGTTCCACAGTATATCCATTCTCCTATTAAAGGATATCTTGGTTACTTTCTTTTGGCTTTTTTGGACAGGTATGAATGAAGTTGCTATAAACATTTTGTGTAGGTTTTGGGTGGACACGTTTCAACTCATTTGGGTAAATAGAAGTATGATTGTTGGATCATAAGGCAAGACTATATTTAGCTTTGTAAAAAACTGCCAGACTGACTTCTAAAGTGGCTGTACTATTTTTCATTCCCACCAGCAATGAATGTATTCCTGTTCCTCCACATTCTTGTCAGCATTTGGTTTTGTCATTGTTTTGGATTTCAGCCATTTTAATAGGTGTGTAGTGGTATCCCATTGTTTGAATTTGCAATTTACTAATGACATGATTTTGAGTATCTTTTCATATGCTTATTTCCCATCTGTATCTCTTTGGTGAAGTATCTGTCCAGATCTTTGGCCCATTTTGTAATTTTTAAAAATTTTTGGGTTTCTTTGTATATTTTGGATATGAATCCTTTATAAGATGTGTTTTACAAATATTTTCTCCCAGTCTGTGCTTGTCTTTTCATTCTCCTAACAGTAGCTTTCACAAAGCAGAATTTTAAAATTTTTATGAAGTCCAATTTACCAGGCTTTTTTCATGAATTGTGCCATTGATGTTGTATCTAAAATCATTGCCAGGGGTGCCTGGGTGGCTCAGTTGGTTAAGCGGCTGCCTTCGGCTCGGGTCATGATCCCAGGGTTCTGGGATCGAGCCCCACATCGGACTCCTTGCTCAGCAGGGAGCCTGCTTCTCCCCTGCCTGCCGTTCCCCCTGCTTGTGCTTGCTCTGTCTCTCTCTCTGTCTGGTTCTGTGTCAAATAAATAAATAAAATCTTTAAAAAAAATAAAAATAAAAAATAAATAAATAAAATCATTGCCAAATACAAGGTCACTTTAGATTTTTCTCCTGTATTATCTTCTAGAAGTTGTTAGGTTTTGTGTTTTTCATTGAAGTGTGAGATCCACTTTGAGTTAGTTTTTGTACAAGGTGTAAGGCCTCTGTCTCTCTCTATATGCATATATATTTTGATATATATAATGTATATTTATATACTATATATTTATTATATACATATGATAAATATGTATCTATTTTTCACATGTTGCTATTTGTTTCATTATGACTTGGATTGTCTTCACTCTTGCCAAAGATCAGTAGACTATATTTGTCTATTTTGGGGCTTTGTATTCTGGTCCGTTGATGTATTTGTTCTTTTGCCAATATCATATTGTTTTGATTACTGTAGCATTATATTTAGTCTTGAAGTCAGGTAGTGATAGTCCTACGATTTTGTTCTTCAGTATGCTATTCTTGGTCTTTTACCTTTACATATAAACTTTTCAGTTTTTTGATATCCACAGAATAACTGTCTGAGATTTTGATTGAGGATGCATTGAATCTATAAATCATTTTGGAAGAATTGACATTTTAATAACATCAGGGCTTTCTGTTCACTAACTTGGAATATTTCTTCATTTACTTATATTATTTTTTATTTCTGTCATCAGAATTTTGTAGTTTTCTTTGTATAGATCTTAAACATATTTGTTGGATTTATACCTATTTCATATTTTGGGGTGCTTATATAAAAAGGATTGTGTTTTTAATTTTTAATTCCAATTGTTCACCCTTTGTATATAGGAAAGCAATTGATTTTTGTATACAAATTTTTTATCTTGCAACTTTGCTATAATCATTTAATTATTTTCAAAAGATTTTTGTTGATTCTTTTGGATTTCCTACATAGACAATTATATTATGTTCCAACAAAGACAACGTTATTTCTTCCTTGTGAATCAGTATATTTTTACTTACTTTTCTTTTTTATTGCATTAGCTATGACTTCCAGTACAATAATGAGTAAGAGTGGTGAGTGGGGACATTCATGAATCTCTTATTTCTGATCTTAAGAAAAAAGCATCTCATTTCTCACCATTAAGTAATGATGTTGGCTCTAGTTTTTTTTTGTAGACATTCATTATCAAGTTGAGGAATTTCCTGTTATTCTTAGTTTGTTGAGAGTTTTTTATCATGAATGGATGTTAAAATTTGGTAAATGCTTTTTTTGCATCTGTTAATTATGATCATAAGATTTTTGTTCTGGTCAAATCTCCTTATAAGCTTGTTAATAATAAACCTTGCAGTCACAGTAGTGGTATTTACCAGTGG
Organism: Leptonychotes weddellii; assembly: GCF_054177405.1. Lineage (NCBI taxonomy): Eukaryota > Metazoa > Chordata > Mammalia > Carnivora > Phocidae > Leptonychotes > Leptonychotes weddellii. The sequence continues at coordinate 4,376 of NW_028016998.1, forward strand.
CAGAGTCCTTATCTATGGAATGCTTTTATAGTAGGATGTACCCTGTCTGTCGAGATTGCTAATTGCAAATAAGTCTGAAATTTATTGATTTATGAGACACAATTCTCTGGAAAATGTCACTTAATCTGTGCAGTTATAGGAGTATAAAATGGAGATCTTTAGTGACTGAATAGCTTCCTTTAGTGTAAATAATGTTTTGTATGCATCATTTAGAAAGCACACCTGTTAAATCTGGACCAAAACCCATCCTGATGTGACCAGGAAGGAGAACTGACACAAATATACTAATGATCATGCTGCTTGCTATGCTTGAGTAACAAAGTTCTTTATTTCTGACCCTGAAATCGCATTGTTTTTGCTAACAGGGTGAAATAGTAACTGACTAAGTTATTAACCTGTAAGTCAGGTAACATGAAATCCCAATCTAACCCATTTCTTTATGGCAACAGTTGGCTGGAGTTACTTAGCAGCTGCCCCTTTCAATGAATCTTGTTTTCTTCAATTTGCCATGGTCCCCACTACTGTGGCCATTGTCCATTGCCTCTTTTTGAGTGTTTTTTTTTTTTTTCTTATTGTAAGTTTAAGGGACATTACAGAGTCATGATTATCACCAAGGACTCAGACTATGATTCCTGAATGCAAATCTGAATATTTCACTACATAAACCTATATGGCTTTAGGCAAGTTAAAGTTTCTGTGCTTCTGTTTCCCCATTGGATAATGATGATGGAGACAATAATAATGCTGTCTCTGTGTTTGTTGTGAAGATTTACTGATGTAGTTACTAAATTCTGCAAGCTTAGTTTACTGAGTTAATATGCTTTAAGTACTTAGAATCATGCTGAACATATAGTAAGTGTTAGTGTTACTATTAAAAACCATGTCCCTACTAAAAGTGAGAAAGTAAAGGAGAGATATTTTGGTCAAAAATCTGAGAATAAGATATTATTTGTGTATTTTTCTGTGTGCTTATGCAAAGTGTTTCTGTATTGGACAATTAGTTTAGTAATATTATAGGTGAATATTATAGGAAGCTGGAAACATAACATTACATGGTTGTCTTTGTAATCTAATTTTTGTAATCATTTTTGTTTTATGGAAGTTTGCATTAGAAATTTTAAATTTGGAAGAAACTTAAAGGAAACTTAAAAAAAATCTCAACAATGAGAAAGAAGCATCTTACAGAACATTCTAAGCTTTCTTTGTATAAAAGAGTATCTCTAAATATTATCAGAACATCTAGTGATAATTAAATAGTATAAGAATAGTAACAATGCTCAATTTATTCAATTCAGAGTTCAAAATGGAAAATCTAGGTATTGTTTGATATTTCTTCATGAATAAATGATGCTCAAGATAGTTCCATCTGTCAATTCATGGTGATAATAGAGGTGGATTAATCATTCAGTTTTTGAGATTGTAATTTTGAATCTCTTGGCCACACACTTTTACAAATGATGTATTTTTGAAGTTACAGCTCTTTTGGATGCCTGGTAGAGAGCTTACTATGATATATAATAGATGAAATGTGGTAAAATGAACTTTCTGCATTTAACCCTAACCTATAGGAAAAAATCCATTAAGCAGACAAATATTTACATTATAAACATATGGGGGATTTGATCCTGAACATTTTCTGTAATAGTGTATGAACACGCCTTTTGTTATTAGTGGTCATTTAGAGCAATATTTGACTCAAGTGGTTCTTGACCCAGTAGTTTCTTGGTTCAAATTAGAAAGTTGATTATATTAGTGTAACCAACACTGTCTGTAAATGCTTAATTGGTCTAAATTATTAAGGTGCTGAAGATTACTATGAGATTGTATTGTTATGTCACAAAAGAAATTAAATAGGGATGTAAACAAAACAAATACATTCAATAAGAAATATTAGAGCAACTCTACCATACCTAGACTCTCTTTTGAATCATTCTCATATAAGTCCATTTCAACACATAAGTTGATTTTCTAAAATGAAGTTGATAACTAGTAAAGGTTTGGCTTCTGATTTGATTTAAAAAAAAGTTATGCCTTTTGTAAAGTGCTGAATTGCTTACACAGTCCGTTCCGATTCACTAGCATCAGGGGAAAGAGATATGTGCTATCATTTTCCATAAAAAGAGACTAAAAATTTTTTTTTTAAAGATTTCATTTATTTATTTGAGAGAGAGAGAGAATGAGAGAAAGCACATGAGAGGGGGGAGGGTCAGAGGGAGAAGCAGACTCCCCGCTGAGCAGGGAGCCCGATGCGGGACTTGATCCCGAGACTCCAGGATCATGACCTGAGCTGAAGGCAGTCGCTTAACCAACCGAGCCACCCAGGCGCCCAGAGACTAAAAACTTAATGCTAAACATAGAATGCCAATTTATGAATATCCAGAGAAACTAGTGGTATCAGTCATTTCATTCAAGAAAACAAAATTTACTGTATTCCAGGAAGCTAAAATGGATATAAAATCAAGCTTCACTGATTCCTAACATAGCATATAATTTCTCTCATAAATGCTATTTTTGCATTGGCTAGAATACTTCCTGAAACATTGTAATAAATTTCCTTTTCTTGTTTCTCCATAAAACATAAAATAAACCTATTCACATAAGAGATCAGAATCATTGCTCGATTCAACATTCTGCATATTATCTAAAATTATATTTTCAGTTAAGAATAATTATGTTTTAGACATTGTCACTTCCTCTTTACTTCCATCAGCATTCATGGGTTTCTCTTGGAGTCTATATTTATCCAGGAAATACAATTATAATAGTTACTGTGTTACTGCATGTGCAGAGGCAAATAGAAATAACCAGTTTGAACTGAAATGCAGATGCCAAAATCCTAATAATGAGTAATGCAAATATATGTTTGAGCAAAATCACAAATCATAGATTTTTACAAATTCTTAAAGTAATTGGAACTTTATATGGTAAATTCATTAAAGCCACATTTCTATTATAGTTTTGATTACAGTTACTATTTATTAGCTAAAAGCAAGGTGATCTTGGAGGTGAGGAAGGCATAAAGGAGAAACTGTATATATCTTGTTATTGTTGAGATCTTTGTAGGTAGTTATTAGGAGTTCACTTTTCTGGCAAGACAGACATAAGAACTCCACTGGCTCATCCATCCTCTCCCTATTTCACTCATATCCAGATAATTTGAGAACTGAGCCACAGATTCATCTTTAAAATGTGGATGATAGTAAGATCTATTTGATAGGATATTTAAGGGTTATGAAAAAAGTATGCATGCTGCCTGGTACACAGTAAATGCTGATTACATTATTTATACTTAAAAAACTTATTAGTAGGTACCATTAAAAAATAAGATATTTTAAATGTATGACCTAACCTATTAGTAGATATTTAGTTTGAATTCTTTTTTTACTTGCATAAAAATCATTTAAAAATGTCTGTGTTGACTTTATTCCTCGTAAGGGGATTTTTCTTTAGCTTTTTCATCTATATTTAGTAGACAAATCTTTAGTGTACAGTTGTTAATTAGCTCTATATGTTTATTACTGGCATGATTTCATAGTGGTTCCAGTTAGAAAATTGATAAAAAGTAATTCACTCTAAATATGAGGTCCGAATTATATGTTAAAAATGTATGATGAAAATGAACTTAGGATATTTTTGTTGAGGTATATAGTTTCTGCAGTATCTTGCATTTCAATTTACTATTTTTTTCTCAGTATATCTGCACATAAATCATAACATCCACAAAAAATTAAAAGAAACAGTTATATAGTTTTTTCCCCAAGAAACAATATCTAATGGCATATGTATATTGATTTTTCATGATTCTTTAAGAAACCTATGTACAATCTTAATGAGAACTAAAACAACCTCCTAACTTTAAAAATACCTATTTTGATTAGGCGTAGGCTCAGCTGCATATAAAAGAGAACTCAAAATGACCATAGAAATTTCTTCTCTCTTATGTAAGAGATAGGCAATCTAGATCTCATATAGAGGCTCCATTAAATCACCAGGAACATGAGCTTCATCGAACTCACCCTTAGCAATCCTTGGCCATCTCGTCTTTATTCTCTGGTTCAAGACAGCTATTCCAGATATTACATCTAAGGTCCAGATACCAGAGGGAGGAAAAAGAAAGAGTATCCCTTCTCCTTTTGAAGGAATTACCCCCCATATTTGACACAAAAGTTACTTTTGTAATCAGATAACAATTCTCTTTACTTGTTAATAGCCAATACTTATAGATACATGACCATATCCCCAGTGAGGGACCCAGGTAAAAATTGGGATATTAAAACCAATTAACAGTCTCTGCCACATTATCTTTGAAGACTACAGGTATACACTTAAAAATATTAAAGACAACTATTAAGTATAGCTCTGTAAACTGCAGAAAATTGGTCAGGCTATTACAACCTAGTCATCATTTGTTTTTTCATAATTAAATTGTTATAATAGCTACACTTGGTTCTGCATCATCTGCTAAGAAAATGGTAGAGTTATTAAAAAACAGTAAATGTCACGTCAGACTACTCAACTCTGCAATGCATCAACCATTTAGAGTTCCTTTAAAACATTTTTACTAAGTGTAGGTAACAATCTTCAGTTGTGAAGTGCATTTTATGGTTTATGAGCAGATAGTGCCTGACTGACTGTGAGGAATATTGCTTTAGGACAATATTTATATTGACTAAAATGCTTCAGTAATTGACTTCTAGGGGAAAAAAAATTTACTTCATACTTTTAATTTTGAAAAAAAATCTAGAAAACTACTAACCTAAATTTGTTAAGAATTTAAGTTGAAATAGCTAATTCAGAAAGTTGCTCATATGAGTAACTATCTCTGTTCAAAGTAGCACTGCCTGTTCTTGCTTTCTGATGAAACTACTAAGATATGAGAGAAATCATCAGAGAATTAAAAAGAATGTAGGTTCTTCTCTGTCCTGGTTATAAGGGAAGCAAGTCATTTGCTTTAGGATTCAAGATCCTTATGGCAACACAGAAACTGACTTAACTTTAATTAATTTATCAAGGCATAGAATTTTAGAATTTGTGAAAACCTTTTGAGAATATGTCTTTCAATGCTGTCATTTTATAGTTGAGGCACTAAGGTTTGGAAAGTCTAAGGTCACTCTAATGAGCTAGTGGCAGTGCTGAAACCAGGACTAGGGTTTTACTGCTTTTTAATCTAGTGCATTCTATCCCCCTCTCCCTTCTCCCCCCTCCCTCCATCTCTTCTTTACTTCCTTCGTCTACTTTCTATATTTTATTAGTATTAGCATTAAAATATTTGTATATCATACCAGGTTCAGATGTACAAAAAGGAAATAAATTTGTTCTGGCAAAAAATAGTTCGATACAGAAAATAAAACTCAGAAAATCTGAGTTTCCAGAAATAATTACAGAACATCATGGTACAGTCCACCCAGAGATGCTGAGACTGCTGCCATACATTTCTCTCCACATCCATAAAACTAGCGACCAGAATCTGGAATGCTGGTAGGTAAGCTGCACTAACTCCATAACTGCCACTTACCTTACATAAAGTTACTGAGTGGGTCTTGGAATATTGCAGCAGAAAACTTCCTATATTAACTGTGTTGGCCAGCAAAGCTAAGGACAAAATAATGGCCTCCACTTCGATATACCTACCATCTCACATGTGTACTTTTAATTGCTAGGACCTAATTTATATCTAGAACCCCATTGTAAAGAAGTCTGATCAGTGTTGTCTTTTAAGTTTGCAGCCTTGATAGTCTAAAGAAGATACCCCAGAGAGAGTACTTAGAAGGAAACTGGAGGGGATCTATCTATCATATATCTATCTATCATCTATCTATCTATCTATCTATCTATCTATCTATCTATCATCTATCATCTACACAAACATAAAACAAGAAAATCTTGCTGTGGTGTCAGCTAGAGAGCCTTCTCTTATTCATGGAACACTCAAGGAGCTAGCCTTATAAGCCATGTAGGGAAGCACATTCGAATGTAGAATATGTTGTTCCAAAGTCCAAAGAGGCCCACCAGGAACTGTATGTATCTCTTTCTTAATGGTAAGGAGTGCAGAGTTTTTAAACTTTTCTTTGATTGTACCAGATCAGTGGAGCCTTAGAACTTTTATAAAGGTGGCAGGCCTTGAATTTTCATCAAGTTCTCCTGGGCTTATAAATATAATTAATGCATAAAATCATAGAAACAGATTTCATAGACCTTGGAGAATGTAGACTTCATTGCTATTAATATATGGTTGGAGCAGTTGAGGTCAAAGAGATTGAGTGACTTTACCTTAGGTCATAATGCTTGGTGCCAGTGCTGAGAGTAAAACTAAAATTTCTTCTATTGCACCCTATTTCCCCTAAATGTGTTACTACTATTAATATATCAAAAATTTTATTTTAAGTAACATTTTAATTTCAGGATTTAGATTAGAATTATTGGAAAAATATCTTTTAAATACAAGAGTGAATGGATACCTGATTTGGTTAATCTCCCCAAATGCACCCCAGTGTTTATAGCAGCAATGTCCACAATAGCCAAAATAGGGAAAGAGCCCAGATGTCCATTGATAGATGAATGGATAAAGAAGATGTGGTATATATAATACAATGGAATATGACTCAGCCATCAAAAAGAATGAAATCTTGCCATTTGCAACAACATGGATGGAACTAGAGGATATTATGCTGAGTGAAATAAGTCAGTCAGAGAAAGACAAATACCGTATGATTTCACTCATAGGTGGAATTTAAGAAACAAAACAGATAATGAACTATTGGGACTTCATCAAGATAAAAAGCTTTTGCAAAGCAAAGGAAACAGTCAACAAAACCAAAAGACAACCGACAGAATGGGAGAAGATATTTGCAAATGACGTATCAGATAAAGGGCTAGTATCCAAAATCTATAAAGAACTCATCAAACTCAACACCCAAAGAACAAAGAATCCAATCAAGAAATGGGCA
>NW_028016999.1:0-724 GCF_054177405.1 Leptonychotes weddellii
AAAAAAAAATGTTGACTCCTGTGGGTTGATGGTACTATCTGAATGGAGTGTAAATGCCACACATTTACCCTGAGTAAGAGAATATTTGTGAAGTTATTTACAAGGATTAGAGAGACTCCAAATGATTTTTCTTTTGCTCGAAGCACCATTAAGATCGGTTAGTAATGGGCAATTCTGTCATTGTATAATTTTGGATTTAGTACTACCCTTCAGGGAATTTTGAATTTAAATAAATAGTAGAATACAGCCGTAGAATAATGGTATACTTTTGTATTGCATTTTGACTGCATTGGCCTGGCCCAAATGCTGAATATTCAAGGGTACAGAGCATGGCTATTAGTGGACTCCATCAGAAAAACTCCCTCATTTATTTATTCATTCCTTTAATCACTCAACAAGTATTTATAGAGTGCCTAGGGTATGCCAGATGTTGGTGGTGAATAAAGGTGACATGGTTCTTGCCTTTACTGAACTGAGGCCTAACTTGGGAGACAAACAGTAAACAAATAAATAAAGAGTGTGAATTACGGTAGGTGGTAGGTGGTATGCAGGAATGGACGAGGTGCCCTGTTAGAGAAAAACAGGACCACTTATGTAGATTGAAAGAGCCATTTGAGAAGATGGAGTTAAAAGGAGACTGGGGAGGGTATGTGCTCTGGTAAGCGCTGTGAATTGTGCAAGACTGTTGAATCTCAGATCTGCACCTCTGAAACAAATAATGCAA
>NW_028017000.1:0-724 GCF_054177405.1 Leptonychotes weddellii
GACGCCACTTCTCTCTCTCCCTCTGCCCCTCCCACCCCCGCTCATGCTCTTTCTCTCTCTCTCAAATAAATAAATAAAATCTTACAAAATACATTAATTAATTAATTAATCAAGAAGATTATCCTTGGTGAGCCTGACCTAATCAGGTAGCCCTTTAAAAGAGGATCTAGAAATCAAAGACCCTAGATGGTCAACCCTTAGACGTGATCACTTTTAATTCAGAAACAAAACAGACCGGTTAACTGCCGCTGCTGTCTGACACAAAAATAGAGGACTGACCAATGTAATGCCGCGAGAAAGAGAGAGTTCAAGGATTGGAAAGAGAGAAACATGTTATTGTCAATTATATGGAAAACCCAAGGGAATTAACAAATTATTAGATTTCACACAAGTTCAGGAAGGTTGCCACATAGCAGGGCAACATACAGAGATCAATAGCATTCCTCTACACCTTCAAAACCCAGTAAACAAGATACCATTTATAGTAGTTACAAAACTATAAAATATATAGAAACTAAACTACCAAATAACGCACATAATAATGTAAAACTCAATTAAAAGGCATAAAAAAACCCTGAATAAACAAGAACATATTGTTATGTTCATTGCTAGAAGAGTTTAACGTTATAAAAATAGCAATTCTCCCAATATTAACCTATAAATTAAATGAAATTGCATCATAATTCTAGGTGAAGAGAATTTGATTCTAAAATATACATGGAAG
>NW_028017001.1:0-724 GCF_054177405.1 Leptonychotes weddellii
GCTGTCCAGCCCACCGTGCGGCTCACCTTCATACAGCCAGTCGCTGAGGCCGTTGTAGATCACGCCCTCCTTCCCAGTCGAGACCACACGGATGGCCTGCTTCCCGACGTGCGCGCAGTAGTAGATATTGTTTTCGAAGATAAATATCTAATTGGGAGGAGAGAAAACACCGTGTTAACCCAGGACATGGTTCTAAATACGGTGCTCTTAAGAAATCTGAAGTCGGTGGTGTGGTTTGCTTTGGCCTGCTGCATTTCTCCGATAGAACAAAGCCAGTGTCGGGATCATCTGGGGCTCACCCACGTACCCCTACATCTCCCCCATCCCTACTTCACACAGTTTGCCCCAGGACGGGACAATGTGCGGTCTCATACTTCAGGCACGTCCACTCAAACCGCAATGACTGTTGTCCATTATTGTACTGTTCCTAGCAACTCCGATGGAGGGAGGGGGGAGGACACACCGGGAACCTGGCATTTATTCATTCAACAGTCATTACGATTACTTAGTGGCACCTCCTCTAAGGTGCCATGATTAATGGGGTGGGACATATAATGTGCTTTCGTTCTCCTTACAGTCCGGGAAAGAAGACAAACTTTACCAGGAAAATGTTCTGGTGGGGGCAGGGGGAGCTCCGGGAAGACGTAACAGGATTCCCCAATTTAGGTCAAAGGACTCCCTGAGAACATGACGGAAAATTTTTTTATTGTGGGAAAACATACAC
>NW_028017002.1:0-724 GCF_054177405.1 Leptonychotes weddellii
AGGGCACGTTCTGCATGGAGCACTGGGTGTTATATGCAAAAAAAATGAATCATGGAACACTACATCAAAAACTAGTGATGTAATGTATGGTGATTAACATAACATAATAAAACAAAATTAAAAAAAATTTTCCCCAGATATCTTCTATAGTCAAATACCATAGGTTCTAATATATATTTTATTTTCTAGATTCTGAATTTTAAATTTAACTCATACTATTTTAAAGGGAGTTTACAGTTTTCCAGTTATAAGCATTATTTGTCTTATATTTTGTTATTCAATTATAATTTTATTGATTTTATTGGATTTCCATAAGAGAATGACTTACACTAATTCTATTTTTATAAAATGTGTCAAAGGTTTCTTTGTTGTCTAATATATTGTTAACTATGAAAAATTCTTATGGCCTCTGAAATATTTTGACACATGTTCGTATCTCTTACAAACCTAGAGATTCTTGAGGGCAAGTCTTCATCTCTGTAGCTGTAATGTTTCACAAAGGAAAGCTACCCAAGGAATCCTGCTCCTTAGAATGCTGAAATAAACACCTCCCATAATTGATTTATTAGAGAAATAACCCCTTTAGAGAAGATAAAACTCTTGTATTGAGATACATTAATACCTCCAAATAATTCATTTCACCCTCAGTAGAGGTAATATTCTTTTTATTATTATTTTTATAATTTCTTAATCATGTTGTACCAAAAAAATCAGACATACTCTT
>NW_028017003.1:0-724 GCF_054177405.1 Leptonychotes weddellii
TTTGAGCAAGGGACGGTCCGACAGCAGCTGGACTATGGGTCCTCAACTCCTCTGTCCTCCCACCTGCCATCTCCTGCTGGAGCAAAACATTGGCCAAAGCCAACCACATGCTGAGGGCAAGGGAGCCTGGCTGATGGTGCCCGTAGAGGTCAGTCTCCAAGGGCACAGAACAGAGCAGAAAGGGCAGAGAATGGGACTGGAAAGGCAGTCCAGCCAAAGGCAGAGGAACCAGCACACATGATTAAGGGTTTGCATCAAATCTAGCAGCTTTTGGCTTTGTGCAGTTCTGACTCACACTCCATGCCAACCTGAGGTCTACATTGCCCCTCCTGGGGATGGAGTTTACATAAGGAAATAGTCCCTTAGGCTCTGGAGCCAAGCACCTGACATAGGATTCTGGCTATCTGTGTACAGAATACAGAACCCTGCTTGAGTAAAATTAAAGACAGAGGATAAGAGAGTGAGAGCTGTAGTAATCTCTCTCCCCTGAAGGAGTTGTCAAACTGTTTTATGAAGAAAACAATGTCCATGAACGAGATTTCACACTTACTAAGCTATATATAACAATTAAAAATTAATACAGAATCATCTGAACACTGCACATGCTTGAGGGCTTCACAGAGATTCAGCGTGATCAGAATTAGTTGAATTAATCAGGCAACAATGTCTTAGAGGTTAGGATATAGTCCCCTCAAACTGAGTCTAAAGGAATGTTGCCCCGGCC
>NW_028017004.1:0-724 GCF_054177405.1 Leptonychotes weddellii
CCACATAAATTTTATTGTAGGATGCCCAAATGACCTGAGTTCATGAAGAATGCTTTCCAATTAAGCAAAAGAATTTTAGTTAAGGTGGACAAAAAATAAAATGATAAAAATCTCAATTTTTCATCCCTCAATAAAATAAAGGAGTCAGGCAACTATTACCAGAATGGGTGGCAAAAGGATTAGATGAAAGGTTTATAGGGAACTGGACATTTGGAAGATGTCAAAGTAATAGCCTATAGTATATGCTGGGGTGGGGGTGGGGGTGGAGAGTTGACATTACAAAGTGGGGGCAGATTGCCATTTGAGCCACGGGGACTATCTGAGACTCTCTAGAAGTGGGGCATCCAGGCATCGTGTGCCTCCTTTAGAAGGACGCACTACCTCCTAAGATGTTGTTGCTGAAAATTTTAGGCTTGATTATAATGAAAATTGAAGATCTGATTTCTCATTTATAGGCAATGCTAAGGACAGAGAAGTAAGTTAAATGATACCACAAGCTAACAATCAGAGAATCCAGAATGTAGGACATTTCATAGGACCACTGGCCCTGTTTCTCTAAATTGGCATGAAAAAAAAGGCGGAGGAGATCTCTCTAAAAAGTCATTTTGGAGATAGCCAGGGAAAGTTGAAAAATGGCCATTAGATGGTAATAAGAAATTATTAATTTTGCTAGGTGTCATGATATCAATACTGGGGTTATGTAAGAAAAATGTCTTTTATTTTA
>NW_028017005.1:0-724 GCF_054177405.1 Leptonychotes weddellii
CCTGAAGAGTAGTAGTTGTTCAATAAATTGTTGCTGAGTCTGTGTCTTGTGTGTCCTCCTGCAGAGTGGGTCAGTGTACCTGTCCCTGCCCTGTTTCATGGCTCTGATCATGCTGTTTCCTTCCTGATAACTAGGGTGCACCGTCCAGAGAGCAGAGCAGAGTCTGCTGCGATTTCTTGTTGTAAGCTTTCACTTTCAAATGGTGGAAGGAGTCAGCACAAGGTGGATTCTTCTGTCTGGGAGTGCTGAGTGCCCCAGGTCCCTGTTTCGGGACAGGCCCCTGCAACCTGTCTCAGGCTCTGCTTCTCTGCTCTCCTGGGAACCACTTGCCTCTCAGACAAGAGGAGCCTGTAGCACCAGGGCTGGATCTGGAAGCAGGGTGTGGGACTTGAGCAGCGAACTGCAGATGCAATTTCTGAAAACAGATTTGGGGTCGGCTGAGATCTTGCACTGCTAAGTTAGAGACACTTATGAAGTGCCACGTTTTCAAGCAGGTGAGTGGGTTCTGAAGACATCTGTGGCCAAGAAGAGGAAAGCTGGGAGCAGCTGGCTGAGAGGAGGAGGCTGAAGTTGTGGTGGGACTGGGGGTGGTGGTGCTGGATAATAATGAAGCTCTGAGAAGACCCAGGGCAACTACAGTGAGGGCTGCACTTTATTCACTTATTTAATGACATTTCTGTAGCATTCCTAGGACCAGGCACTGTTCTAATGACATGTACTGACT
>NW_028017006.1:0-724 GCF_054177405.1 Leptonychotes weddellii
ATCTCATGGTCATGAGATCAAGCCCTGCACTGGGCTCCTTGCTAGGCGTGCAGCCAACTTTAAAAACAAAAACAAAACAAAGCAAAACAAAATAAAACAAAAACCTAAGCTGCTATCAATTTAAAACGTGTTGTGCTGTTATATATATATAAGCTGTTATATGTGAGCCTCATGGTAACCAAAAATCAAAAGTATATATCCAAAAGATAGTAAGAAAGGAATCTAAACAAAACACTAAAGTAAGTCATCAAACCACAAGGAAAGACTGCAAAAGAATAAGAAAGGAAAATTAAAAATAACCAAAAAACAATTAACAAACTGGCAATAAGTACATACCTATAAATAATTATTTTAAATATAAATGAACTAAATTCTCATATCAAAAGACAGAGTGGTTGAATGAATAAAAAAACAAGACCAATCTATACACTGCCTACAAAAGACTCACTTCAGATGTACGGACACACACAGACTGTAAGTGAAGGGATGAAAAAAGAAGTTCCACACAAACAGAAATGAAAAAAAAGGGCGCCTGGGTGGCTCAGATGGTTAAGCGTCTGCCTTCGGCTCAGGTCATGATCCCAGGGTCCTGGGATCGAGTCCCACATCGGGCTCCCGGCTCAGCGGGGAGCCTGCTTCTCCCTCTGACCCTCTCCCCTCTCATGCTGTTTCTCTCTCTCGCTCGCTCTCTAAAAAATAAATAAAATCTTTAAAAAAAAAAAAA
>NW_028017007.1:0-724 GCF_054177405.1 Leptonychotes weddellii
GCAGAAAGCTTTATTGTTTCCCCTCGGTCCACCGTTGGGAGAGGGCTCCCGGGGGCTACAGAGCTGCCTAGTGGCCCACCGCAGAGGCCCAGGCACGAGCCCGAGGGCCCTCCAGGGCTGCCGGGCCCCCAGGCGCGCTTGCGGGTGAGCCTCGGCAAGAGACCCGCGCCCAGCGCGCCCGGTGGGCCCAGCCTGCCGAAGTGAGTCGGGCGTTCGCTCCCGTCGTCCGGCTGAGGCCGGCGGCGGGGCCCGGGCCGCGGTTCGGCGGGCAGCGAGGGGCTGGGCGCCTGCGCGGGCGGCCCCCCGGGCCTGTCGGGAGCGGCAGCGGCAGCGGGGCCTCTGCGCAGGGTCGGGCCCCCGGCCGCTGGGCTCGGGAGGCTGCGCCCGGCCTCCGGGCCTGCATCTTCCGGAGCCGCGGGCGCCGTCGGGCTTCTCCGGGGCCGTTCGGCGGGGGGCGGGGAGGGGGGGCCGCGGGGCGCGGCGGCCGGAGCCTGGGCCTCGCGGTGGAGAGAGAGGCGGGGAGGCCGGCGGCGTGCGAGGCTGCGGCTGGTGGACGGGCCTCCGCCGCGGGGACGGGGGCCCGGCCCCAAAGAGGGTGCTGGCGGGTCCCGGGGGGCGGAGGGGGGCTGAGAAGAGGGTGGCGGAGTTTGTGTCTGGAAAAGAGGTTGGAGGGTGGTCGGAGGCCGGAAGGAGGGGCGTCCCTGGGTCTGTGCCGTCCCCACAC
>NW_028017008.1:0-724 GCF_054177405.1 Leptonychotes weddellii
GATAATATCAATTCTCCTAAGTTTGTTAAGAAGATTAAATATGACTGAAGACTCCAAGATTCCGGAGGAGGAGACCTTAGCTTTGTTTGGTCCCAGAAACTCAACGAGATAGCTATCAAATAATTCTGAACACTGCGAACTCAACCAGAGATCTAAGAAAAGAACTGCTGCAAATCTACAAACAGAAAACCAACCACTTACTGCAAGAATGACAAGAAGGAAAAACTCACCTGAAAAAAGAGAACAAGAGGCAGTGCTGACTGCCAGGGACCTAACCACTATAGGTTTAAGTAAGATGTCAGAAATACAGATCAGAATAATGATTATAAAGATACTAGCTGGGCTTCAAAAAACATAGAAGACACTAGAGTATCCTTCTCTGGAGAAATAAAAGAACTAAAATGTAATCAAGTCTAAATAAAAAAGGCTACTAATGAGATGCAATCAAAAGGAGGCTCTAACTGCTAGGTTCAATTAGGCAGAAGACAGAATTAGTCATATAAAAGACAAAATGATGGAGAATAGAGAAGCTGAAAAAAAGAGAGATCAACAACTACTGGGTCATGAGGGGAGAACTGGAGACATAAGTGATACCATAACATGAAAAAAATATTAGAACAACTGGGATCCCAGAAGAAGAGGAAAGAAAGAGAGAGAGGCAGAAGGTAGATTGGAGCAAAATATAGTGGAAAACTTCCCCAATTTGGGGAAGGAAAAAGACATC
>NW_028017009.1:0-11320 GCF_054177405.1 Leptonychotes weddellii
TATATTAAACAAATGAAAGTTGCAAAAAGTGAAATGCAGAGCGGTTAAGTGATTGCTTCAAGGTTACAGTTAATCCTTTTTTCCTACTTTAACAATTAAATTTCGTTATATCTTTTTGTATTGCAAACTGGGTTGAAACAGCCTATAAAATTTTATGTAAGATAAAGGTATCAAAAAAGTAAATGTGGAGTAGTAGCTTGCTGAAGCCCAGGAAGAGTGAGCACACACATAAAAGCACAATGCATGGTCTTCTAGAGTTCTTAAAGTTGGGTTATAAATTCGCCTCTGAGTTTCCTAGCAGCCAAAGCAAGAAGAGAGATCTGATTAATTACGACGTATGATCAGTATATTCACGTAATGTATAGCCAAATCACATGGTGTGTTTGAGCGTATATGTATTAAATGCCAGTTGCTTAGGAAATGTATGTTTTTCTTAGCCCACAATTCTGAGAGAAATTTGTCTCTTTAGTGAAATATATGACGTGACATCAGTCTTTTGACTTCTAATACGTGTTTCTCTCTATTGCCTACTTTAACTTGGTCCTGTGTGCTTTAAATATAAATTTTATGGTGGAATGGCAAAACTTCCTGGTTAGAAGGTAACCATACCTGCTGTTACCCTCTCCTCTGTCAGGAATTCTTGTTAAATCATGGGCACAGATCTTTGCCAGCTCGAAAGCACAAAAACTCCTATTCCGGATCATTGACTGCTTACTGCTGCCACACACCGTTCTACAGCCAGAGAGAGAGCTGCCTGCACCGCTGCTGACTGCAATCCAAAAGAGTCTTCCTCTGTACCTCCAGGTATAGTGAGTGTGGCTGCTTGCAAGCGTAAAAGAAAAAAATGAAACTTTGCCTTAGAACGGTATCCTAACTGCAGATTTGAAAACCATCCATTGTCGTCTCAAGGTTATGTGTGTACATGTGGCACTTCTGTTGAACAAGTTTTAAATTCCTCTTGTGTTTGGCCGTGAAAACAAAGATGGAAGAGGCAGTCTCTCAAGAAGCCGTTAAAGTTGAGACAGGAGGCCGACTAGCATAGACACAGTAGTGTGCTCCCGGTTTGCCTTAGAAGCCTCAGCTGTCTGCCAGCCAGATGGCGATGAAGAGATGAGAGGGACGATACCGTGAAGGAGACGAGTTGTAAAGGAGCAGAGTGGGTAAGAGTTGAAGGACCAGTCCTGTCAGAGGGAACAGCAGGTAAAAGGCATGAGCTTTAAGAAAGTATGACACGCTGGGGAAGAGCAAAGAATTCTGTTGTGGTTGGATATTCATCTAGAAGGTTCCATGTGCCACACTAGGAAGTCTGGACTTGTTCTTTTACGTGGGGATTTGAATGCATTGTTGATGGATTTTTTTTTTTTTTAAAGATTTTATTTATTCATTTGAGAGAGAGAGAATGAGAGAGAGCACATGAGGGGGGGAGGGTCAGAGGGAGAAGCAGACCCCCCGCCGAGCAGGGAGCCCGATGTGGGACTCGATCCCGGGACTCCAGGATCATGACCCGAGCCGAAGGCAGTCGCCCAACCAACTGAGCCACCCAGGCGCCCTGTTGATGGATTTTTGATGGATTTTGAATAGGGGAGTGGGAGTGACATATCCTATTTACATGTTAGAAAGGTGATGCTGGCCAGGTGATAGACATTGGAGAGGGCATGTGCTATGGTGAGTGCTGTGAATTGTGTAAGACTGTTGAATCACGGACCTGTACCTCTGAAACAAATAATCCATTATATGTTTAAAAAAAAAAGAAGAAGATAGTAGGAAGGGAAAAATGAAGGGGGGGAAATCGGAGGGGGAGATGAACATGAGAGACTATGGACTCTGAGAAACAAACTGAGGGTTCTAGAGGGGAGGGGGCTGGGGGGATGGGTTAGCCCGGTGATGGGTATTAAAGAGGGCATGTACTGCATGGAGCACTGGGTGTCATATGCAAACGATGAATCATGGAACACTACATCAAAAACTAATGATGTAATTATGTGAGTAACATAACATAATAAAAAAATAAAAAGAAAAAAAGAAAGGTGATGCCGGTGGCATCTAAGATGGTTGGTGTGGGCGTTACATTGGAGACTTGGAAGGCAGTGAATTGTGCATTATCTGAAGTTTTTGAACGAAGTGAGCGGGTATAGAACTCGCACAGCAGACTGCAGAAACATGTAGGAGGTCTGATTAAAAATACTTGCTAAGTGAATGCTGTGGAGAAACAGAAAGAAATGGAATACTTCTTAGATTCCGGAGTGGCTGCTTAGGCAGATAGTAGTGTTGCTAACTAACATGGGCAATTCTGGAGATGTGGGGATGAAGCTAATAATTGATTTCTGAACAGCTTTCGTTTGAGGTGCTGTGCAATATCTAGGTAGGCACTTGGAAATATTAATCTGTCATTCAGGGGAAAGCACAGAGTTGGAAGCTTTGTTTTTCATTGGTGTCTCATACTGAAGATAAGTGCTTCTTAATTTGGGGTTCAACAAGGGAAACTTGAGGAAGAAAGGGAGAACAGAATGTGATTAGGTAATCAGTCTTTTCCACAGGTAGATTTTTTTAAACAGATTTTTACAGTTTCTAAGAAATTTTAAGTTGGCTTTTTAATTTTGTATTGGTAATAACATAATAAAGTTTAGTGTGTCTGCTGGCAGAAAGATAAAGTATTGCCAATCAGGGAATATGGGTGGGGAGGAATCTCGGGCAGCAGGAGAGTCTGAAAAACGTGTTCTCTGTTTCCCTCTTAAGCCAAAATAGTACAACAAGATATCGTATTAGGGGTGCCTGGCTGGCTCAGTCGGTAGAGCATGGGACTCTTGATCTCAGGGTCGTGAGTTCAAGCCCCATGTTGGGTGTGGAGGAAGCCTAATTAAAAAAAAAAAAAAATTCTTATAATACTTCATAAGTGGTTAATTGAAAATTTTGGTGAATTTATCCATTTGTCAGAATTGACTTAGAGCTATACCTTTAATTTATTAAAGGTACTCAGCTTTCCTCTTCAGAGTTTTCTGAACATACCTATGTATTCATCATCTAATAATATGCTTTGTTTTAAACAAAAACATTGAAGAAACTGTTTGGAGAGGTATTCGTTGCTTTTTTTTTTCCCAGTTGTTGTTTGATAGTGTCAACAGCTCTATGCTACTTTTATTACAAATAATCTTTCATTTATAGCTAAAATGGATACATAAACATTTCTAATTATTTCTCTAGGAAAACACGTTGCTAATTGCGAAGTACCAAATTATAAATGAACTTTTAGCACATAATTTGTCATTGTGTTGGTGATTGTATTTTATTAATATGCAGTATTTAGTAACAATGGCAGAAAAAATATTTCTCAGGGTATTGGTTTCATTATTTGTAAGTATCAAATACCGTAATCCACACGGAATTATTTTGTTAACTTTGTTAATTTCTATACAAATGGAAGAGATTAAATCAACAGAACTCTTAACTTCTCTAAACCTCAGTTTCCCCAGCTATGAAATCAGAGATGTGATAATAACCAACTCATTGTTCTTTTGAGAAATTTAAATGAAGTAAAGGATATAAAGCACATGGCACAATGCCTGACACATGAAACTCTTAAAATAGTCATTAATCAGAGTTGTACTCTTCTGTATTTCTCTCCTGTCAATTTTTTTTTTTAATTTATCACATTTCTTACCATGGGAGATTTTTAGTATAAATTCTGTAGTGTCACTCAGATAAATGACCAGTACTTACATAAAAAAACTGACTTAAAAATGTATTTTATTACTTTGAAATAATACACAAATGTAGTTGATGAGTGTGGTGGTCATGTTCTCTGGGTATGAGAGGAAGAAGGAAGCTTCCTTTGTCTTCTTGCACTTCTCCCCTGCTTCATTTGCGTACACCCCGAAGGCACGCGTGTTTGGTTAGATACCACCCCATGGATCTCACCCAAGCTCAGCAAGTCCCTGAGCCTCATATTCACATCGTCTGTTGATGTTGGGCTGTGCCTTTGTTGATTATGGGTGACATATTCTGACATGAATATTAATGCTAGGGACTAAATAAGTTCCTCAGTATATATTTTTTTAACTTTGCCTTTTACTATTTCTTTTCTTTTTTCTCCTGTAGGGCATGTGTATCGTGTGTGGTCAGTCCCAAAATCCAAATGCCTATTTGAACCAATTACTAGGGAGTGTTATTGAGCAGTATATTGGGCGGTTTCTTCCATCGTCCCCGCATGTTTCGGGTCTCGGACAACACCCTGTTTTGTTGGCATTGAGAAACTCCGCCGCTGTTCCACTGATATCACCTCTAAAGAAATGCATCGTACAAGTCATAAGGTACATCTAAATATTAAAAACAAGTGGTATTTACAATGTATTAATCTTTATTAAAAAGTAACAAAGCATCCCAAAGTGTTGGCAACCCTTGGGATGCTGGTAGTTTAGAAACTTTCATTTTCCCTGAGAAACATTGTCTCTAAGAATTTACTAAAATGACTTTTGCTCTTGGCAGCCTGAGTCAATGCTCTTTAAATTGTTTTATCTACATAGCTATTATTTTTCTTATACATGTCCTAAAGATACGTATTTTCTTAGTTCTTATCAGATAAACAGTAAGTGTATTTTCTACTATAGAAAACACATTATTTATATTTTTAAAAGAGAACAACTAAGTGAAAAAATGAATGCTAATATGAAAAAGGAAGTACTAAGAAGTCCTGTTTTGTTGGTCTCCTCTCTGTCTTTGATTTTATTATTAGATGCATAAGTGAAACCTCTTAGGTTCTCTGTTACCCTTTAACAGCAACAATAGAAGATTCAGTAATAGAAGTTTTTTTTTTTTCTTTGTCTTCGTGGAGTATCTGGCTTCATATGAAATTAGCTTTTAAACTAAGATGCTACGGCAATATACAGGCATACCTTGTTTTATTGCACTTCACAGATACTGTTTTTTACAACTTGGAAGTTTGTGGCAGCCCTTCATCCAGCAAGTCTGTTGGCACCATTTTTCCAACATTATTTGTTCACTTCATGTCTCTGTGTTACATTTTGGTAGTTCTCACAATATTTCAGACTTTTTTGTTACTATCATATTGGTTATGGTGATCTGTAATCGGTGACTACAACTGGCTGAAAGCTCAGATGATGGTTAGCAGGTTTTTTTAGCAATAAAGTATTTTTAAGTTAAGGTATATACGTTGTTTTTTTTAGACATCATGCTGTTGCACACCTAATAGACTACAACAGAG
Organism: Leptonychotes weddellii; assembly: GCF_054177405.1. Lineage (NCBI taxonomy): Eukaryota > Metazoa > Chordata > Mammalia > Carnivora > Phocidae > Leptonychotes > Leptonychotes weddellii. Next base: position 5,219 of record NW_028017009.1, read on the forward strand.
TGTAAACATAGGTTTGATATGCACTGAGAAACCAAAAAATTCATTTCACTTGATGGTGACATTTGCTTTATTATAGTGATATGCAACCAAACCCACAATACCCCTCCATTCCATGCTTCTCCACTCCTGCAGTTCCCCATCTTTGTTGAGGCTCCTTCCTCTGAATCCCTGAGAATTCTGGGGTTATTTTCAAAGCACCTATCACATTACATTATAATAGCCTTTTTATTTTATTTTTTTCCTTGTCCAACTCTTCCACTAGACAGTGAGCCCGTTGCCTTAGAGACCGTATTTACCATTTCATTCTTACATTGTACCTGATATACTGTAGGTGCACAATAAATGTTTGGTCTAGGAATTCAACGGTGAACCAAAAAGACAAAACCCTTGTCCTCAGAGATTGAATGAATCTACTAAAATGGAGTATTTGTTGGAAGCCACTGTATGGAGTAGAAATGATGATGAAGACATAGTTCCTGCCCTCAAAGACTTTATAATCCTTAGTGATTTCCATGGCTCATTTTGGCAAATTTTATTGCTTTGCAAGTACATTGGATGTCTAGCTTAGATTTAGCTATATTTGGCAATTTTTCATGTTGCCTAGACCTTTTAGAAACTGAGCAATTCCCACTTTCATTTATTCACTTAAATATCTACTGAATACCTATTATGAGCCAACACCTGCCTAAGAGGTAGAGAGAGAAAAATGAGTAAGATAAATTATCTTTATGATCTCTGTTGACTTAAAATGCTAAAATTTGTTTTGCTTTCAGAGAAAATATTAAATAAACTACCTCTGATTTTTTTACTTCCTAAGAGAAAGAAAGAGGTAAAGCTGGAATGGGAAGCTAATTCCTAGGACAGTCCTCTTATTGATTTGGAAAAATAAGACCCTTCCCAAATCCCTAAATAAATAAATGTGAGGAGAGATTTCTTTATGCAAATTTGACATTAAAGAAAATGTTGCATTGTTGAGGAGCTGATAGAGGAAATCGGGCTCATATTAGAACGGGAAAAAAAAAATTAACAATTAGGTTTTCATTTGGGTTTTGATTAAGTTCGTTTAAAGATCAGGTTTTAAATTTCGTTTGTGTCTGTATTCTGCTTTGGCCCTTATAACGCAGCAAAGATGTGCAGTCGTTGCTTCTAAATTTTTATGCTTGAGGATAGTATGGTAAAATACACATTTTTTTTTTTAATTGTGCTTTATTAATTTGGGGGGTAAAATTTGTCAGTATCTTTAAAGTGTATGACATTTGATTCTGTTCATTGAAACTTTAACTAGAAGAAAAAACAAAATTGTGCTTCTTTTTAGGAAGTCCTACTTGGAGTGTAAAGGGTCCTTGCTCCCTCCTCGCTTAGCCTCTATTCTGGCCTTCGTCCTGCAGCTCTTCAAAGACACTAGCATAGACATTTCTGAGGTTCAACTGCTCCTCCCTGGTGTCTTAAAATGCTTGATGTTGGTCAATGAACCCCAAGGTTAGTTTGAATCTGTGTTGTTATACTTTTCTTTATGTAATATCAGTTTCTACATATTGTGGCTAAAAAACAGTGGATAGCTGAGGTTGGGCATGATAAAATGGTTAAACACCTGACATGTTTCAGTGTAGTTTACTTCTGTTTTGTTTTTTCCCCCAAGGCAAACAGTTTATTTAAGGACTCCTTCCTCTGATTAGACTTGTTAACCTTTTAAAGAGTATTTGTTTAATCTGACTACAGTATTAAATCAACTTGTTACATATCATGTGGTGAGGGGTCAGCGTAAGTTCTTCTGTTCAGGTTTCGGCTAGAATATCTAAGCTTTCACAGGCAATCCTGTAAGGATCCTTTGATCCTCGTCCTTTTGTTTTCAGTCTCATCAGCCTTACTGCTAGGGATCTCTTTAAAATATCATCTATTTCATCCCCACTGTGAGTAGCATGCTTTAATAAGCTTATTGAGAATATGCAGAATAGTAGCCATAGTTCTATCCTGAAGGAGTTTTTAATGTAAATAGGATGCTGTGTGTGTAAGTGTGTGTGTGTTATCATTATAATGTGATTGTTCAGGGCAGGGCTTCTCAAATGTTTCCACCTAAGTACTTCTAACTGCTGTGATAAGTGAGTGCAATGTGGATCCTGAAGAATCTGAAGGCAGCACCCGAAGTGGTAGCTGAAAGCTCAAATAGCTCTTTGAAATGTTCTGTTTTATCTCAAAATTCATGCATATTTTGTTTAAATGTGTATTTATTTTAATAATTAAAATGGTTGGTTTGTTTTTGTTTTTGTTTTTCTGCTCCCAAGTTTGGTTTTACAAAAAAATGTTTTGGTGTGTTAATATAGAATGCCCTTACCTGATAGTAGAATCTCTGTGCTGAAAAATACCCAGATGGACCCCAGAGTCGTCTTTAGAAATTTTGTCCTCATTGAAAACTTACGCATACTTTCAGTGAAAGCTTGTTGTGGTGTACAAGACAAAATTTGTTGAAACGGAGCAGACAGTATAAAATTTTAGCTGGCCTCTTGTTTTGGTGATAGTAATATTTATCAGGAAGGAGGACAGGGTGTGGAAGGTGAATTTTGCTGCTCACATCTAGCTGATGAGTGCATCACATGTTCCAGATGGGTAGAATACCTATCTCCGCATTGCTGTCTTCATAAGCTGAGGAAGCAATATTAAACACAGATTTGTGTGCGTGGCTGAGAGAAAATTCTTGCTCTCCTTGTAGTCTCAATGTTTAAAGGAATAATCTGTAAAATCACAGAAAGTTAGTGTTACTAAATGACTCAGCAAGGCCATTCCTAGGTAAATGCCCAAGAGCATTTTAAGCATACTGTCCACTCAAAAACCTGTACTCAAGAGCTTAAAAGAGTTCCACTTCTGGCCTGATAACATAGAGAGCTCTGCTGACCTACTCCCCAGTAAAACCAGTGGAAATTATTTAAAAGAAAGCATTTAAATTCTCTGAAAATAGTCCTAAGGGTATATAGCAAATGGAGAAACATTTATTTAAGAAAATCTACTAAAACTTGGTAAAGCAGCAGAAGTCTGTGTGGTGTTTGAACCAAGACCACTCCCTTCTTCACTTCTCCCAGCTCAGTAAGACAGAAACTCTACTCCAGACTGGTAGATCCAAGAACATAAGGCTTTCTCTCTCCCCAGCTCCCAGTAGGAGGGCTATCATCCTGTGAGAGGCAGGATATCAATATTTCTCATCCTGCCCCCAAGCTACGCTGAAGTTATATTCCAGGCAAGTGTGGCTGAGAAGTGGGGGCTCCATTCTTTTACTGGGCACCCAGGCACCGGTCATCCTCGCCACAGCTTAAAGGTGTGAATTCCCTGCCATGTGAAGCAAGTTGAGGATGCCTGGGTCTGCTGCCTTTCCTTCCACAAGTACTCAGCTCCTGTAGTGGGTATGTCACTCAACAAATAGTGGGCACCATTGTCCCTGTCCCCAACATCAGAGCCATACCTCTTGAGCTTTTGCCTGGTAGAGGTGGAGAGAGGAGAAGCAGACCAAAGAACAGAGAACTCCTGAATCTCTCCCAAAGGAACCGACTTCATTTGCAAATCAGTGAAAAAGTTCAAGCCTAAGGGTGCTGTCAAAACAGTGGAGTTTTTGGTGATAGGCAATAGGTAGGAGAATAATGGAGTCATTGGATATATAGGCTGATCTATAGACAGTCTAGTTTGGTGAGAAAATGGTGAAAGAGACAGCTGGAAAGAGCCCTTGGATCAGAACAAATCTCAAACATTGCCCACAGAAATTGTCCCTTTAGAAAAGCCCAAACTTGGGCGCCTGGGTGGCTCAGATGGTTAAGCGTCTGCCTTCGGCTCAGGTCATGATCCCAGGGTCCTGGGATCGAGTCCCACGTCGGGCTCCCTGTTCCTTGGGAGCCTGCTTCTCCCTCTACCTCTCTCTCTCTGTCTCTCATGAATAAATAAATAAAATCTTTAAAAAAAAAAAAGAAAAGCCCAAACTTGATTAGATCAATGCAGTTTATTCCCGCGGGCATTATAAAACACAACAGAGTAATCAGCTTTGATTAGTGAAGTTCCACAGCTGAGTGTGGTCAGAGAAAGGGACAAAGGGAGCCCTGTCAAAACCACTGTCTTCGAATGGAAACCAGGGGAATACCCAAGGTTATACCAGCTTGGGGCAATGTTAGAGGCTTCACACTGGAGGGGGGCAGAGAGGAGGAGAAGTAGACTTCACTAAAAAATGCCCAACTTTCAACAATAAAAAAATCGCAAGACATGCAAAGAAACAGAAGTATGAGCCATATACTGGGGAAAAAAAGCAGGCAACAGAAACTGCCAGTGAGAGCAATCAGATCCTGGATTTAATAGGCAATGACTTCAAAGTAGCCATTATAAGTATGTCCAAAGAACTCAAGAAAATCATGATTAACAAAATAAAGGAAGGTCTGATGACATTGTCACATCAAATAAAGAATATCAGTAAAGAGACAGAAATTATAAAAAAGAACCAAATGGACATTATGCAGTTAAAAAGTACAAGAGCTGAACTGAAAAATTCGCTCATTAGTGGATTTGAATTGGCAGAAGAAAGAATTAGCAAACTTGAAGATAGATGACTAGAGATTATGCAGTCTGCAAAAAAAAATGAACGGAGCTTTAGAGAAATGTGGGATACCATTAGTGCCCCATCATACATATAATGCCAGAAGAGGGCAGAAAAGAGCAGAAAAAAATATTTGAAGAAATAATGGCTGAAAATTTCCCAAATTTATTAATGAACAGTAGCCTATACATTCAGGAAGCTCAGCTAATTCCAAATAGGATAAACTCAAAAAGTTCCACAATGAAATGCATCATGGTAAAAATGCTGAAGGTCAAAGGCAAGGAGAAAATCTTTAAGGCATGGAGAGAAAGATGACTCACCGCTTACCACAGAACCCCAGATAGGTCAGCAAGTAACTTCTCAGCAGAATTAATGGAGACCAGCGCAGTGGGGTAACACTTAGTGATCAAAGAAAAAGCTGTCAACCAAGAATCCTCTATTCTGCAAAACTGCTGCCTTTCAAAAGTGAAGATAAAATAAAAACATTCATCAAGACAGTATGGTACTGGCACAAAAACAGACACATAGATCAATGGAACAGAATAGAGAGCCCAGAAATGGCTCTCTATGGTCAACTAATCTTCAACAAAGCAGGAAAGAATGTCCAATGGAAAAAAGACAGTGTCTTCAACAAATGGTGTTGGGAAAATGGGACAGCCACATACAGAAGAATGAAACTGGACCATTTCCTTACACCACACACAAAAATAGACTCAAAATGGTTGAAAGACCTAAATGTGAGACAAGAGTCCATCAAAATCCTAAAGGAGAACACAGGGAGCAACCTCTTCAACCTCAGCCACAGCAACTTCTTCCTAGAAACATTGCCAAAGGCAAGGGAAGCAAGGGCAAAAATGAACTATTGGGACTTCATCAAAATAAAAAGCTTTTGCACAGCAAAGGAAACCAGTCAGCAAAGCCAAAAGGCAACTGACAGAATGGGAGAAGATATTTGCAAATGACAAATCATATAAAGGGCTAGTATTCAGAATCTGTAAAGAACTTATGAAACTCAACACCCAAAGAACAAATGATCCAATCAAGAAATGGACAGAAGACATGAAGAGACATTTTTCCAAAGAAGACATCCAAATGGCCAACAGGCACATGAAAAAGTGCTCAACATCGCTCAGCATCAGGGAAATCCAAATCAAAACCTCAATGAGATATCACCTCACACCAGTCAGAATGGCTAAAATTAGCAAGTCAGGAAACGACAGATGTGGCAGGGATGCGGAGAAAGGGGAACCCTCCTACACTGTTGGTGGAAATGCAAGCTGGTGCAGCCACTCTGGAAAACAGTATGGAGGTTCCTCAAAAAGTTGAAAATAGAGCTACCATATGATCCAACAACTGCACTACTGGGTATTTACCCCAAAGATACAAATGTAGGGATCCAAAGGGGTATGTGCACCCCGATGTTTATAGCAGCAGTGTCCACAATAGCCAAACTGTGGAAAGAGCCAAGATGTCCATCGACAGATGAATGGATAAAGAAGAGGTGGTATATATATACAATGGAATATTATGCAGCCATC
>NW_028017010.1:0-724 GCF_054177405.1 Leptonychotes weddellii
AGGCTCTCTGCTCAGTGGGGAGTCTGCTTCTCCCTCTGCCACTCCCCCTGTTTATGAGCTCTCTCTCTCTCAAATGAATAAATAGAAATGCTTAATAAAAAATGTCATAAACTTCTAGAAATGCAAATAATGTGTATATCTTTAATTTAAAAAATTCATTACCAAGTCCCCCAATAGAAAAATGATAAAAAAAAAAAAAAACCTGGCATAGATAATTCACAGAGGTGGATATACAAATAACTAAAAAATATATGACAAAGTTTCAATTTATTATGAAGGAAATCCATTTTAAAACTCAGATACTAATTTTTTTCCAATCATATTAGGAAAATTTTCAAAAATACTCATTAACACTAACAAGTAGCCACTGATCTTGATATTTTTGTATGGTAGAGATATGGAACTTCTAAAGATCAATTTGGCAAAGAATAGTTAAGAATCTAAAATATTTTTAATGATGTATTTTGAAGTGTGTACCTTTTAGCTAGCAATAGTACTTTAAGCAATGCATCCTAAGCAATGTGGACAATATTTATATATAGGGACATTTACCTTAACTTTATATCTATGTAAAAAATTTGCAAAAAAATTATGGAAACGTTAAATAAGTTACAGAAAGAAATAGTGTATATTTTTTTTTATTCTTATGTTAATCCCCATACATTACATCATTAGTTTTAGATGAAGTGTTCCATGATTCATTGTTTGTGCATAACACCCAGTG
>NW_028017011.1:0-724 GCF_054177405.1 Leptonychotes weddellii
GGCATCAACATACAACCCATAGCTGTACTGGGGGACTATCCACAAAGGGCCTCAGAAGGGGGGGGTGTAGGGAAGGGTGCAGGGTGGAAGAGCCAGAGGCACCGGGTACTCTATGTGGACCAGGAGGAGTTTGGTCTGCATGATACACAGACAGCTTCAACCTCCACGGACATATCCAGGGTACTGGAGGGTCTCTGACACTAAGTGTGTGTACTCTAGGAAGCTGCTGCTGAATCACTGCAGAAGGGAGCCTGAAAGTGAAAGAGGAGAGGCAGGAGCCTGATTTCCAAGGCCACTTCCCTAAATACTGTGTATGTATGTGGGTGTCACCCAATGCCAACTTTCCCCATGCAGCCCTCAGGCACCATCACAACTCCAGTTCATTGTTGGATTGGGGGCCAAGGGAGAAAGAAATGAGGGACTCACCTTCACCAGATGAACGAGGAAGGAAGAGGTCAGATTCAGCATGATTTTTACCAAGTCACTGGCAGGTTAGGGGCAAAATCCAAATGCATGCTTCTCTTCTGCCTCGGGTGGGCACTGTCTACCAGCAGGCTGTTTCCCTAAGGCCAGTCCATTCACCCATCACTCTCTCCTCTTCAGAACCAGAACAGTAACAATGTTTGGAAGATTCTGGGGTATCCTGACATTTCTTGGCACACAGCCCCATCTTAATTGGGCTCTATTATTGCATTTAATCAGCCATTAGATTATCACCCAATTA
>NW_028017012.1:0-724 GCF_054177405.1 Leptonychotes weddellii
ACAGTTTTTAGGATAAAATTAAGTACTTTATACCATATCAATAATTTCTGATTGAAACCATTGACATAACAAAGCTTTTATTCTAAATGTATTTTAAGCAATTAAATGTAAAATTGAAAGCATTTAATCTGACAGAGGAGAAGTGTTCAATCAAATGCTTGTTTTTTTCCCCCTCACTGTGGAAAAACAGTCTAAATTTGCCTTTCTTCATTTTGCAGCCAGTGCTGAGATTACTTTACCAAGTATAAAGCTCCGGGCACAGCTTTTCTTTTTTCTTTTATTTTTTACCTTTCTTTTTTAAAGTTTGTTTGTTTGTGTATTTATTTATTTATGTAATTTCTACACCCATTGTGGGGCTTGAACTCATGAGCCCAAGGTCAAGAGTCACATGTTCTTCCCACTGAGCCAGCCAGGCACCCCTGGGGACAGTTTTTTCTGATATGCCATACCACGTAGCCTTAATGTATTCATCAGAGTACTTGCTAAAGCAGTGTAACACAGACAGTTGCTAAGATAATATAAACGTGAAATGATTTGGGAATGTTGATTTAGCAAGAGTCCATTATTTCCACGTCAGTGGCTTTACCTTGCCTCTGATGGTCATGTAAATATTTATTACTCAGTCTAGGAGGTACTATTTGCCCTGTAGTCCATGAGATTGTCCACTGAGTAGTATAGAGAGGAAGTAAGTTAAAATTATTATAAGTGGAAAAAAGTACTGTTA
>NW_028017013.1:0-724 GCF_054177405.1 Leptonychotes weddellii
AAAAAAAAAAAATGTTACCTGCAGTTTGAAAAACACTGGCTCATAGTTTTGCATGGTTGAAATATTTTAAAATTTAAGAAATATCAGTCCTGACAACTATTTTGATTGGATGGAAGGGCCGTTCACCTGAAAGGAGTACCGATCATGCACTATCAACATTCAGGGCATGCTCGGTCAGAAAACAGTGATGTACCATGGTTTCCAAAGTCTGCTTAACCATGAAGCCCTTTTGACAAGTTCAATACAAAGAAAGTAAAAATGTGTCACCCTGAATAACAGCGCCAGGCTCTTCCTCAGGGAGGGAACAGTGGTTCTTGGAAAACTTCGATGCATGCCTAGAGTGGAAGGTAAGCCTCTAGGGCCGGGCTCCAAGCTTCGGAGGCAGACAGGATGCTCCACACAACTGAGGAGGGAGAATTTGGAACTGCCAGCAAGTCCTGCAGGGATGGGGTGAGGAGCGGGGTTGGGAAGGCCGCAGGGAACCCCAAGATGGCAGAGAACTGTGAGGGGCAGGACGTGCCCACCGCCCTGGAACCATCCCCCCAAAAAAAGTCTGTTAAGCTCATGAATGTCTGGTATATGGGAAATGGTTGTTGTTATAGAAGCCAAGGGAGCTTTGTCGTATCAGGGCTGACTTGGCGTGGCAGAGTAGCCCAAGAGAACTCCAAATCCCAATAGACAATGGAGGCCAAAGGAACATCAGCTTCCCCTGGACTGAACAGAA
>NW_028017014.1:0-724 GCF_054177405.1 Leptonychotes weddellii
TTAATTTTTCATTAAATATGTAGTAGAATTTACCAGTGTGCCTGAGAATTTCTTTGTGGAAAGTTTTGAATTACTAATTCAATGTCTTTGTTATAGGTCATTGAATGTTTCCATTTATTTTGAGTCAGTTTCAGTCACTTGTGTCATATGGGGAGTTTCACTATTTCAATTGTTTTTCATTGTTACTCTGTACATTTTGAAGTATCTTCTTGGTGGTTGCCATGGGTATTACAATTAACATATTAAAACAGTTTTATCTTGGATTAATATCAATTGTATATAAAACTTGGCTTCAGTCTGGGTCTTTTCTCCTCCACTCTTTGTGCTTTATTGTCATACAAATTACCTTTTTATTCCTTATGAGCCTATCAACACATTTTTGTAATTAATGCATTATGCAGCTTTCTAAATTTTAATTGAAATGGGAGAAGAAAAGTGTGACAAGTGAAAATACACTTAAACTCTCCATTATACTCACCTATGTAGCTATCTTTAATAGTGGTTCTTTAATTCGTCATGTGGATTTGAATTACGGTCTGTTGTCCTTTTACTTTAGCCTAAAGGTCTTACTTTAGTATTCTTGTTGGGCAGATCTGCTAGTGACAAGTTATTTCAGTTTTTATTTATCTAGGAATGTCTTGATTTCTCATTTATTTTTATTTTTATTTTCTTTTTTATTATTATGTTAATCACCATACATTACATCATTAGTTTTTGATGTAGT
>NW_028017015.1:0-724 GCF_054177405.1 Leptonychotes weddellii
TTAGTAAGAAGGATTCAAGTCCTTATTTGAATTAAGTCCTCAGTCTCAGGGCAGCATTCATAATTCAACCACAAAAAAAAAAAAGGAAAATCCGTATTCTCATTGCTTTCCCTTCGACTAGAAGTAGAGACGTGTAAGATCTTGCAGATGGAGAAGCCGGTGATCAGACGTCTTCCAATCACAGTTTAGCTGAAAGGGGTCCTTGCTGTGGAAAGGACACCGTGTTCATAGCAAAGTCAGACCTACCGCAACCAGTGGATTCACCCTCATCCCACCTTCAGAATCAGGACTGCTCAGAGGTACCCTCCACCTTGAAAAAGAATGGATCCACCCTTATGACTCATTCAGTGTGCCAGCGTGTACCAGAAACTCCATCTGGCTGAGAGACCATTATGGGGGAGCCTCCAGAGACTCCTGCAATGGGTCTTTCGCCCCAGCACCACCTCACTGTGACCATCACACCTCAGGAAAGCAAGGATCAGAGAGGACACCTCAGCACATAGACCAGTTCCATCAAGATGCTCCAGCCTTTCCAGCAAAGGGGGAGAAGAGAGGCTCAAGCCTGGAGAGTGGATCCTCTTTGTTTGGGTCTCCTCCTCCCTGCTAGCCTTGGTATTTAGGTCCATGCAGACAGACGAGGCAGCGATCCATCCCTTTGGGACCCAAAACAGGTCAGATTGCATCATGAATCCACAATTTGTTTCAGGGAAAGGGGAAACAGAAA
>NW_028017016.1:0-724 GCF_054177405.1 Leptonychotes weddellii
CTGCCAAAACACAATCTGTCCACACGTCCCACAGCCAGGCGCCCGCCCTGCCCCACGGCCCCCCCGCCGCCGTGGTGTCTGGGGCTGCAGTTTGGCAGCCCCGACAGGGCCCTTAATCTGCTTCTCCCTCCAAGGGGGAATTCTTCCAGGCCTCCTGCTTCTGTCCTCCAGCTCACGGTGGTGGCAGCTCCTGCCAGGCCGGGCTGGGCCGCTCCGACCGCCGGCGCAGGCCACATCAGCCCCGTGTGTCTCTGCGCTTCTGCCGGGAGCGCTGCCCCGTGCACCCAGCAAGGACTGGCAGACGCGGCTCCTGGGGCGGGTCACGGAGGCGTTTCTGGGCAGTGGGAGGAGGTCAGTGCTCCCTGTGTCCCCCGCACCCCCCATCTTGAGCCGTGTTCTGGGAAATCCGGCATCTCCGCCTGACGAAAACACATGGGCCAGCCCGCGGAGCGTCTCACCCCGGGCAGACAAACGGGGTGAATAGGAGGCACATTTGGGGCAGCGAGGAGCAGAGCCAGGGCGGCCGGCCGGTGGTGAGAGGTTATCCTGGGGCTGGGGGCGTGTTTGTCCGCTCCCCAGGATTGCCTTTCCACCAAGAGCACGGGGTCCCGGCCCCTCCCGTGAGGCTGCCCAGTGTGTCCGTCTGCAGGCAGGCAAGTGTGCGCCGGGCTGTGTGGACCGGCCTCCGGCCTGCTCACCGTGCTGGCCTCAGGCCATCAGCCCA
>NW_028017017.1:0-724 GCF_054177405.1 Leptonychotes weddellii
AAAAAAAAAAAAAAAAAAAGGATACGTGGGCAGAGACAGTATGTAGGCAGCAAAACCTAAAATATTTACTATTGGTCCTTAAAAAAATGTGCTGATCCCTGATGTAGAGTATGGATGTCTGTGAGTGTGTGTATGTGTTAGCGAAAAGCAAAAGGTAAAGAGAAAGGAGAGATGCCAACATAGGGGAACAAGGTAGGATAAGAATGCTGCCCCCAGAACAGCAGAGCCTCTGGACCCTCTGGACCAGGTGTGGCTACTCCTCAAGGTATTCATCTCCTTCTCACTAGTACACTGAGGGCTCCATCCACATCCCCATTTCCAGTGTCTTTGGGGCACCTGCATCGGGAATACCTCAGACACCACACAGTCAACTGGTCAAACCCTAATGCGTGAGCTTCCTTCCCGAATCTCATCCCCATCCCCATCTGTCCATATCATCTAATGACCTCCCCTCCCACCACTTAGTTTTTTACAACTATCAAAGCATTTATTCCAGAAATAGCCTAACTGGCTCCTGTCAGTCTATTCAGCCTACCTTTGTACCATCACCAGAATCAATTCTCTAAAACACAGATCATGACCCATCTGGAACCTGCCAATGGCTTCCCATTTTCTATATGAAGTATGAATCCCTTGCTTTAAAAAACAAAGTCCTTCCATGTGACCTCAAGCTTCCTTTATAAGTCCTCTGCTATCTCCTGGTCCAAACTTTCTTTAGTTTCAG
>NW_028017018.1:0-724 GCF_054177405.1 Leptonychotes weddellii
GACGCCACTTCTCTCTCTCCCTCTGCCCCTCCCACCCCCGCTCATGCTCTTTCTCTCTCTCTCAAATAAATAAATAAAATCTTACAAAATACATTAATTAATTAATTAATCAAGAAGATTATCCTTGGTGAGCCTGACCTAATCAGGTAGCCCTTTAAAAGAGGATCTAGAAATCAAAGACCCTAGATGGTCAACCCTTCGACGTGATCACTTTTAATTCAGAAACAAAACAGACCGGTTAACTGCCGCTGCTGTCTGACACAAAAATAGAGGACTGACCAATGTAATGCCGCGAGAAAGAGAGAGTTCAAGGATTGGAAAGAGAGAAACATGTTATTGTCAATTATATGGAAAACCCAAGGGAATTAACAAATTATTAGATTTCACACAAGTTCAGGAAGGTTGCCACATAGCAGGGCAACATACAGAGATCAATAGCATTCCTCTACACCTTCAAAACCCAGTAAACAAGATACCATTTATAGTAGTTACAAAACTATAAAATATATAGAAACTAAACTACCAAATAACGCACATAATAATGTAAAACTCAATTAAAAGGCATAAAAAAAACCTGAATAAACAAGAACATATTGTTATGTTCATTGCTAGAAGAGTTTAACGTTATAAAAATAGCAATTCTCCCAATATTAACCTATAAATTAAATGAAATTGCATCATAATTCTAGGTGAAGAGAATTTGATTCTAAAATATACATGGAAG
>NW_028017019.1:0-724 GCF_054177405.1 Leptonychotes weddellii
TAATTGGGTGATAATCTAATGGCTGATTAAATGCAATAATAGAGCCCAATTAAGATGGGGCTGTGTGCCAAGAAATGTCAGGATACCCCAGAATCTTCCAAACATTGTTACTGTTCTGGTTCTGAAGAGGAGAGAGTGATGGGTGAATGGACTGGCCTTAGGGAAATAGCCTGCTGGTAGACAGTGCCCACCCGAGGCAGAAGAGAAGCATGCATTTGGATTTTGCCCCTAACCTGCCAGTGACTTGGTAAAAATCATGCTGAATCTGACCTCTTCCTTCCTCGTTCATCTGGTGAAGGTGAGTCCCTCATTTCTTTCTCCCTTGGCCCCCAATCCAACAATGAACTGGAGTTGTGATGGTGCCTGAGGGCTGCATGGGGAAAGTTGGCATTGGGTGACACCCACATACATACACAGTATTTAGGGAAGTGGCCTTGGAAATCAGGCTCCTGCCTCTCCTCTTTCACTTTCAGGCTCCCTTCTGCAGTGATTCAGCAGCAGCTTCCTAGAGTACACACACTTAGTGTCAGAGACCCTGCAGTACCCTGGATATGTCCGTGGAGGTTGAAGCTGTCTGTGTATCATGCAGACCAAACTCCTCCTGGTCCACATAGAGTACCCGGTGCCTCTGGCTCTTCCACCCTGCACCCTTCCCTACACCCCCCCCTTCTGAGGCCCTTTGTGGATAGTCCCCCAGTACAGCTATGGGTTGTATGTTGATGCC
>NW_028017020.1:0-11318 GCF_054177405.1 Leptonychotes weddellii
AAGTCAAAAAATGGGCAGAAGACATGATCAGACACTACTCCAAAGAAGATATACAAATGGCTAACAGACACATGATAAAGTGTTCATCATCATTAGCCATCAGGGAAATTCAAATCAAAGCTACATTGAGATATCACCTTACACCAGTTAGAATGGCAAAAATTGACAAGGCAAGAAATCACAAATGCTGGAGAGGTTGTGGAGAAAGGGGAACCCTCTTACACTGTTGGTGGGAATGCAAGTTGGTATAGCTACTTTGGGAAACAGTGTGGTGGTACCTCAAAAAATTAAAAATAGGGCTACCCTATGACCCAGCAATTGCACTACTGGGTATTTACTCCAAGGACACAGATGTAGTTAAAGGAAGGGTCACATGCACCCCAATGTTCCTGGCAGCAATGTCCACAATAGCAAAAATGTGGAACGAGCCAAGATGCCCTTCAACAGATGAATGGATACAGAAGATATGGTCCATATATACAATGGAATATTACTCAGCCATCAGAAAGGATGAATACCCAACTTTTACATCAACATGGATGGGACTGGAGGAGATTATGCTAAGTGAAATAAGTCAAGCAGAGAAAGTCAATTATCATATGGTTTCACTTATTTGTGGAACATAAGAAATAGCATGGAGGACATTAAGAGAAGGAAGGGAGAAACGAAGGGGGGGAAATCGGAGGGAGAGATGAACCGTGAGAGACTATGTTCTCTGAGAAACAAACAAGGTTTTAGAGGGGAGGGGGGTAGAGGGCATGAGTGAGCCCAGTGATGGGTGTTAAGGATGGCACATAATGCATGGAGCCCTGGGTGTTATACAAAAACAATGAATTGTGGATCACTACATCAAAAACTAATGATGTATTATATGGTGACTAACATAACATAGTAAAATTAAATTAAATTAAAAAATAAATAAAATAAAACCAATTTGTCTGTTACAAGGATTGCTACCACAGGTTTTTGAGGTCCATTAGCATGATAAACCTTTCTCCTCCCCCTCACTTTCAGTCTGGAGGTGTTTTTGGTTCTAACCTCAGTCTCTTGTAGACAACCTATGGATGGATCTTGCTTTTTTATCCAATCTGATACCCTGTGTCTTTTGATTGAAGCATTTAGTCATTTACATTTGGAGTAACTATTGAAAGACATGAATTTAGTGCCATTGTACTACTTGTAAAGTTGCCGTTTCTGTGTTTTGTCTGTTCCTTTCTGGTCTATGTTACTTTTAGGACCTCTCTTCACTTACAGGATCCCCTTTAGTATTTCTTGCAAGGCTGGTTTAGTGATCACAAGTTCTTTAGTTTCTGTTTGTCTTGTAAGCTCTTTATCTCTTCTTCCATTTGGAATGACAGCCTTGCTGGATAAAGTATTCTTGGCTGCATGTTTTTGTCATTTAGTACCCTGAATATATCATGCCAGTCCTTTCTGGCCTGCCAGGTCTCTGTGGACAGGTCTGCTGCCAGTCTCATGTTCCTCCCCTTGTAGGTTAAGGACATCTTGTCTGGTGCTTCTTTCAGGATTTTCTCTTTATATCTGAAATTTACAAGCTTCACTATATTATGTCGCAGTGTGACCTATTTTTATTGATTTTGAGGGTGGTTTTTTATGCCTCCTGGACTTGAATGTCTGTTTCTTTCCCCAAATTGGGGAAGTTCTCAGCTATAATTAGCTCTAATATACCTTGTGCCCCTCTCTCTCTTTCCTCTTTCTCAGGGACTCAAATAATTCTAATATTGTTTCACTTTATTGTATTGCCATTTCAAATCTTCCCCTCATGGCCCAGTAATTGTTTATCTCTTTTTTGCTCAGTTTCTTTGTTCTCCATAATTTTATCTTCTATATCACTTATTCTCTCTTCTGCCTCATTTATCCCAGCAGTAGGAGCTTCCATTGTTGACTGCATCTCAGCAATAACCTTTTTTATTTCAAACTGATTAGATCTTAGTTCTTTTATTTCTCCAGAAAGGGATTCTCTAGTGTCTTATACGCTTTTTTCAAACCCAGCTAGTATCTTTATAATTATTTTTCTGAATTCTAGCTCTGACATTTTACCAATATCCATATTTATTAAGTCTCTGGCAGTGAGTACTGTCTCTTGTTTTTTTTCTGGGAATTTTTCTTTCTGGTCATTTTCTCCAAAGAAGAATAGATGAATGAGAGAACAAAAAAGAAATAAAAAATAAAATTAAAAAAAATATATATCAACATCGACCTCCGGGAAATATACACTAGACAATTCAGAAGAGATCAGAAACCAAAAGAGAAAAAAAAGAGGGGGAAGAGAATAAAATCAAACAGGTAGACAGAACAAGGTGATACACTTGTTCCTGGGTATATTTTGGTTTGTTTGTTAGAAGACACTTGATCCCAAAATTGTAAAGAAAGAAAAACTTATATGTATACAAAAAATAAAACAGAATATAGGGAAAGGAAAGCAAAAATGGAGAATATATCTATAAAATATAAATGTAAAAATGAAAATTTTAAAAAGACTTTAAAGTGTTGACAAAATAAGAAACTAATTGAAAAGGAAAGGAAAATTTTAAACTGAAAGACAAAAGAATCATGAGAAATAACCTCGAATTCTATATACTATTTTCCCCTAGCACTGAAGTTTTCAGTTCTGTGTGATCTGTAAACATTTTATTATCTTGATGTTCCTGCTGATCTTCTGGGAGAGGGGCCTGCTGCACTGATTCTCAGGTGTCTTTGCCTGGGTGGAGTTGCACAGCCCTGGCCAGGAGGCCGGGCTCAGTGTAAGCTGCTTCATGTTGCTCCATGTGACTCTTGATCCCTGTTGGTTTTCAGTCTGCTTTATAGGATGAAAAAAAAAATGTGGCACCCTGATCTCCAGCCCTGGATCTGAAAATATCTCATCCCCTCTCTTCTGTGAACCCTCAGGGAAACACAATCACTTCCGTGTGCTCCAGACTCTGTAGACTCCTCCCATGTGCACCTGCTCTGATCCTCCCAGGGGAAAGGAGGAGGGTCACCATGGTTTTATCACTTGCAGTGCCCTGCTTGGGGAGTGGTCGCCTGATGATGTGTGCACTCAAGCTCCTCCTCCGGGGGTAGGAGGAGGGTCACTGGCTTCTGCTACTTGTGGATCCCCTGCTCAGAGAGCGGTAGCCCAGTTGCTGTGCAGTTTGTAGTATATGGCAAACCAAGCTGAAAGCTCACTCCTGGACTTGCTAATTGTAGCCAGTTTCCCTGCTCCAATGCTTGGGAACTCTGCCAACTCAGGCACTCCCATTCTTTCTTTTACTCAGAGGATCCTGAGACAATGCTGTCCCACCTAGGATTCTGCCCCACTTCACCTCCTGAGCACCTTTCAGGCAGGGTCATCCCTTGGGAGCAGACTTCTAAAAGTTCTGATTTTGTGCTCCCCAGCTATATCACTTTCTGGTAGCTGGCTTACACAGAGGCTCCCCTCCCCTGTGGTTTGTCTTCTGATATATCCCCTCCAGTTCACATCTCTGCACTTCCTACCTTGCAAAAAGTGGTTGCTTTTCTATTTGTAGAGTTGCAGCAATTCTTTTCTTAGCTCTCAGGTTGAATTCACAGATGTTCAGAATGATTTGATAGATATCGAGCTGAATTCAAGGGACCAGATGAAACAAGGTCCCCTACTCTTCCTCCATCTTCCAATAGAAACCTGATGCATTTTTATATACTAATAACAAATTATCAGAAAGATTTAAAAAAAGCAATTCCATTTACAATTGCATCAAAAAGCATAAAATAACTGGGCATAAATTTAACCAAGGTGGTGAAAGAACTGTATTTTAAAAATGAGAAGACACTGATGAAAAGAGACAAATAAGTGGAAAGATATTCCATGCTCATGTATTTGCAGAATTAATATTTTCAAAATATACCTACTCAAATCAATCTACAAATTCAATATAATTCCTCTCAAAGTTATAATGATATTTTTTACAGAACCAGAACTAATAATTCTATAATTTATTTGAAACCACAGGAGACCTGGAATTACCTAAACAGTTTTGAGAGAGAACATAGCTGGAGGTATTACATTCCCCTATTTCAAATTATACTACAAATGTATAGTAATCAAAACATTATGGTATTGGTCTAAAAGCACACAGATCAATAGAACAAAATTGAGAACCTAGGAATAAACCCACAAATACATGGTCTACTAATTCATGATAAAGTACGCAAGTACATACAATGGGGAAATGAGTCTTTTCACTCAGTTTTGTTCATTAAACTGGACAGCTACCTACAAGGTAATGAAACTGGGCCACTATCTTATACCATATACAAAAACCAACTCAAAGTGGATTAAAGACTTGAATGTGAGACCTGAAACCATAGTACTTTTAGCAGAATACACAGGTGATAATTCCCTTGACATTAGTCTTAGTTATGTTTTTAGATCTGACTCCAAAAGAAAGGGAAACAAAAGCAAAAATAAATAAATGGAACTACATCAAACTAAAGAGCTTCTTCACAGCATAGGAAACCATCAACAAAAGAAAAAGACAGTCTACTGAATAGGAAAATTTATTTGCAGATCAAATATCCTATTAAAGGTTAATTTCCAAAATATATAAAGAACTTATACATGGGGAACCTGGGTGGCTCAGTTGGTTAAGCCTCTGACTCTTGGTTTTAGCTCAGGTCATGATCTTATGATCCTGGGATCAAGCCCTGTGTTGGGCACTGAATTCAGCAGGCAGTCTGGTTCTCTGCCTCTCTCTCCCTCTCCCTGCTCATGCTCTCTCTCTCTAAAATAAATAAATAAATTTAAAAAAAGAAAGAACTCATACAACTTACAACACAATTCTAAATACCATATGAAGAGAAGACTTAATAAATTAAAATATTTTGAACTAAGTGAAAATAGAATTAAAAAATCAAAATTTGTAGGATACAGAAAATTAGGACTTAGAAAATTTATGGCATTAAATAGATATATTAGAAAATAAAAGACATAAAGTCAATAGTCTAAGTTCCACACTACAATATTAGAAAAATAAGAGAAAATAACATCAAAAGTAGTAATAGAATTAAAAAAAAAAAGTAGAGCAGATATCTATGGGTTTGAAAGCAGGAAAACAAAGAAAAGCAATAAAACCAAAAGCTGGTTCTTTGAGAAGATCAATAAAATTGAAAAACATCTAGTCAAACTAACCAAAACAAAAAGAGAAGGCAAAAATCTTACCAATACCATAAATGAAATAAGTATCATGACTACTGATTCTGTGAACATTAAAAGGATAATAAAGGAACAAATTTGATAACACAGATGAAATGGACAAATTCCTTGAAATACAAACTTCTAAAACTCACACAAGGAAAACTAGGTAACCTGAATAGTCTTATATCTGTAAAAGGAATTTAATCAATAATTAATAACCTCCCAAAAAAAGAAATTTCCAGGCCCAGTTAAGTCAGTAGTGAATTCTACCAAACATTTAAAGACAAAAACTACACTGATTTTTCACAATCTCTAAGAAAATGGAAACAGAGAAAACACTTCCTAACGTATTCCTGAAATAAGCATTACCTTGATAACAAAGCCATAAAGACATTGCAAAATATTAAAACTACAGATTAAGATTTCTCATGAAGGATAGATTCAATAATCCTTTATAAAACAGATGCAAACTGACACCACCAATGCATAAAAAATATGTACATCACAATCAGATCAAATTCATTCCAGGTATGTAGGCTCATTCAACATTAGAAAATCAATCAAGTTAACCCACCAAATAAACAGGCTAAGAAAGAAAAATTACCTGATTACAACAATTGATGCAGAAAAAGCTTTCAACAAAATCTATTCATGATTTTTAAAAATCTCAGCCAACTAGATATATAGACTTTCTTCAATGTGATAAAGAGCATTTATAAGAACACTAAAACTAACATCATATTTTTTAGTCAGAAATTTGATATTTTCCCTCTAGGATCAAAGGCAAAGAAGCATTTTTTTTTTCTTTCACCTTTTGTAAAATGGTGCCATTTTGGAAGACAAATTAACAATTTCTTATAAAGCTAGGGTTTTATCATACAATATAACAACTGTGTCCTTGGTATTTACCTTATTTGAAAATTGTGTTCACACTAAAACCTGTATGTGAATATATACTTATAACAGCTTTATCAAAAATTGCCAGAACTAGAAGAAACCAGGATGTTCTACAATAGATAAATAGATAAACAAACATTGATACATCCATAAAATGAAATATCATTAAACTGTAAATGATATTAAATGTCAAAGGGTTCAGTGAAGTGATTTAATAAAGGACAGGGGATTATTTGGATCAGTGAAACTATTCTGTATGATACTATAATTCTGAAACATGATTATACATTTATTTAAAAAGCAAAGAACTTTATAATACAAAGAATATACTTTAATGTGCACAAATAAAAAAGTGAGATGATCTGGATTCCAGGAAAGAATGCAGAATGTGATAAACAATTTAACTACACTACAAAAGTATGAGTTAATCTCATTGAAGGAGGTTTAGTGGGATTGGTTGGGGGTGGAGGTGTGCTAATCTACATATCTTTGAAAATGAATAGAGATGGTAAGACTAAAAGCAAAGCACGAAAACCTGCACATAAGCAATGCACTCTAGTTGGTAAAATTGTTCCCTATAGTGCAATGGGACAGCAATTCTGATACAAACATACATGTATACTGAAAATGAGCAGTTAAATAAGTGGATGGCAAATAAGAGGAAAAGAGTCAGAGTATTGGTGGTAGACAGTGGTTCATTATTCTGCTAAATATATAAATAGGAGCTGTCAGAATTTCATTATCTTGCATTTACATGCCTAAGTCCAATATTTCATCAAAATGCCAATCTTTGTTGTTGTCCAAACTTAAAATATCAATTTGTTTATATCAACAGCAATTTTTTCTCTGTATAAAAATACAAAATGTGAAACAATAGGTTTATTGTATTTAAAATTCTCTTAATGTATATATAATCTTAAAAATTCTAGTCTTAAATTTCTCTCAAATTTCAGTAAATCTCTACTGCGTCACTCATTCTATGATTTCGCTAAGTATTGTTTTTTGTTTTTTTTTTATTGCAGGAACTAATAACATATCACTTTCACAGGCAGCTTTTTTAGAGATGACAACTTTCTCCAATGAAGTCTAGAGGAAACAGGAAATTTCAATGCCTCATACAAATTTGTGCAAAGAATGTCTAGATCTTGGGGCATCTGGGTGGCTGTCATTAAGCGTCTGCCTTAGGTTGTGATCCCAGGATTCTGGGATGGAGCCCCACATCAGGCTCCCTGCTCAGTGGGAAGCCTGCTTCTCCCTCTCTACTCCCCCTGCTTGTGTTCCCTCTCTCTCTGTCAAATAAATAAAATCTTTAAAAAAAAAAAGAATGTCTAGATCTTTATTAATCTTTATTAAATTATATCACTGAATTCTTGGCAATAATGAGAAAAACTAAATTTAAAGAAGTTAATTTATAATTATAATGACAGCCTCAATTTATTAAGAACTACTTATGGGCCATGTACAGCACTATTTAAATTGCCTACTTTACAGCAATCTTTCAAGATAACTAATCCTATTTCAGTGTTGCACATGAAAAACCAAGGTCCTGAAAAAGGTAATGTGCCCCAAATCACAAAGCCAATATTCACAGCTTTGAGATGAAAGTCTGTCTTATTCCAAGGCCATTGTTCTTTCTGTCACATCATATTGCCTTACAAAAGATAATTATTTTAGATTTCCTATTGTTCATTTTCTTTAAGAATCTCCCCATAATCTATATGGTTTTCTCTAAACTACCTAAAGTTCAGAGATCAGGGAAAATTATAAATTATAACATGAGATTGCAAGGTTGTTTGTGTAGCCTCAAATGCTGAAATGACCCAGAGTGAGGTGGATAGGAGCAGGAAGGAGCACTTGGTCTTTTCTTTCAGAAGACTGATTTTGACGTTGGGCAGCTGGGGAGCATATTGATTCAAGTTAAGGTATTGCTGTGGTGGGATTTCAAGCAAAGGAAGTCTTTATACATCAGTTGTTAAAAAGATAATGTATTATACTTGAAGATATTTGAAGAGGAAGAATTCCAAGCTCTTTGGAAAAATTTACAAGACGACCCATCTGTGGGTGTCTGTGGTGAATGATTGTAAAGCACTATTATGTAGTGGAATGCAGTAATATTTGAACCACAAGGGACATCTTTTTAAGATGTATGCATAAAGTTCTGCTGCAGCCCAAAGTATGACGGTGGTCTAGAGGATAATAATTTCTGCAACTGTATGAGTTGTGATATGTTCTCATGCTTACATTTGCCAAAATCAATTTTACTTGAAAATTAGAGTTGAGAAATTTCTCAGATGCCTAATCCATTGTACCTTTCCATTCCCTCATGCTGCTCTTGGCCTGGGTTCACCACAGGAATATGATAAATATACTGCAGACCCTCCAAGGCAATAAGATTCTTTTCAGTCACTAGAAGATTGATGGGTTTTTTTTAATTGATATCTTTTTAAAAAAATTTATAGTGTACTTAATCAACATAGCAGAAAAATTAGTTGGGAATTAAATCATATTTGGTTGTGTATACATGTAAAAGAGTTTGAATTTATTGGTCTTCAGAAAACGTTGCTAAATTACAGTAGAGAATTTATTTTAGAAGCTTTGATTTAAAAAAAAAGTGTTCTGATGATCAGGAAGATAGAAAAATACCTTAAAATAAGTTGATGCAACTTACTCCCTCAGCCTGAAACTACTTCTGCATTCCAGAGATTTCTGGGAATGGTAGCCTCAATTAAATCACAAAAGATACTCCCTATTCTTCCAATTTATATTAAGATATATTTTTTTAGTGGGAAGGGATAAAACTTCCTTTAACACTAGCCTCTGAAATTCAACCATAGGGATAGCCCAAAGTAAACTTAACTATGGTACAGTGTCAGGGAAAGATAATTACATTTTGAAAGAAAATTATCCTGAAGAGAGAAGTTATGCCACGTATCAGTCAAAAATTTAACGTTTAATTAGATATTATCTTATGGCTGAATCAGAAAGTTCCTTAGAAACCTGAAATGGTAATTGCAAATCAGAAATGACTGAGGATAAATCCCTCTAATCTGAGCAGGGGCTGAACCAGCAAAGACTTTCCACTGACCTGAGATGAGCAAAGAAGATTGGAATACAGGAAGATAGGAACAAGTTAGGAAGCAGAGTATGCACCTAGTTGAGGCAAACAATATAAAATTTGAGGCTGTGGAGAGTCATTTCTTGGTCTTGGCAGCAGAACATGGAGATAGACTGGGAGGTAAAAGCATAGAGTTGAGTGAGACAAATTCAGGACACCACTTTTCATGAGTATAGAAAACTTATTTTTTTTAAAGATTTTATTTATTTATTTGACAGAGAGAGAGAGACACAGCAAGAGAGGGAACACAAGCAGGGGGAGTGGGAGAGGGAAAAGCAGGCTTCCTGCAGGGCAGGTAGCCTCTAAGTAAAATAACATAAAATAACATGTATTTTCTATAGCCCAGACAGACTTTTAATGATGACTTTATTTTCAATTAAAGCATCTGAATAAAAAATAATCCTCCAAAAAAAATAATCCTCCATATACAGAAGGAACTAGAACTGTATAATGGTAAGATAATTGATGTATCATTTCAGAAACTTACAAATCTATGTCGCTCTCTGTATTGTTGACAAAAATCAAATATTTTTAATCATGTGTGTAAAATATATTGTTTCACCAGCAAATTCTTATATAAAACACTGTAAGCTACCACTTGAATCTAAAATGCAACATATAATAGTAGAGCCTTACCAAAAATAGGTGGTATTAAGTAACTGTTGTCTGCTCACATGGTAACAGCTATGTGTGTCTTATTGTTTCACTAAAATTAAAAGTCTTAGGGGTGTCCTCAGTTGGTTTCAGCTCAGGTTATGATCTCAGGGTCCTGGGATTGAGCCCTACATCACTCTGTGCTCAGCAGGGAGTCTGCTTGGGATTCTCCGTCTCCTTCTCCCTCTGCCCCCCCACCCCATTCTCTCTCTAAAATAAATAAATAAAATCTTAGAAAAAAATAAATAAAAGTCTTGTATGTACAAATTAAAGTTCTACATGCATAAATTGAAGTCCTGTATTCAGGCATATTTTCTTTATTTTTTTAAAGATTTTATTTATTTATTTAAGAGACAGAGAGAGTGAGAGAAAGTGAGAGAGAGAGAACACGAGTGGGGTGAGGGGCAGAGGGAGAAGCAGACTCCCTGCTGAACAGGGAGCCCGATGTGGGGCTCGATCCCAGGACCCTGGGATCATGACCTGAGCTGAAGGCAGACGATTAACTGACTGAGCCACCCAGGTGTCCCCAGGCACATTTTCAATAAGAAAAAAACATAAGAGTAATGTCTGCCAGTATCTGCTTATCAGGATAATTAAAGTAACTCCATATTATTTAGTAATATGTATCTATTTAATGTCATAAGGAAAGTTACTCAATATACTTTTAAGTGAAAAAATTTAATAACAAAGCAATTATGTGGAGTAGATGACAACACTGTGGGGAGGGGGATCTAGAGCAGCAATGACCAAGAGAACTTTCTATGCTGATAGAAAAAGAAGGGAGGGAAAACTTAATGAGAAGAAATCAGAGAGTGATACAAACCATGAGAGACTCTGGACTCTGGGAACCAAACTGAGGGCTACAGAAGGCAGGAGGGTTGGAGGATGGGTAACCTGGTGATGGGTACTAAGGAGGGCACATGTGGTGATGAGCACTGGGTGTTATAGGCAACTAATGAATTGTTGAACACTACATCAAAAACTAATGATGTACTTTATGCTGGCTAATTGAACATAATAATTTAAAAAAAAAAGTTCTGTAACCTGCAGTGCCCAATGTGGTAATCACCAGCCACATGTGGCACTTGAGCACTTGACAATGTACCTAGTGTGACTGAGCAATATCCAAGTTCTTAAAGTCTTTAAAATTTATTTTTGCAAGATTATATATTCATTTAATCTTTTTACTTCTATGGTATCTCATTATTCTCAAATCCCTCTATATTTTTCTTTGTAACTAGGTTGTTTGCTTATATAGAATTTGAAATTACTCATCGCTTAGTAACTGGTCATTTTAAGGAAATAGGGAAAGGCACTTAGATATGTATTCAGGAATTAATTCATAAGATAGTTCTCATAAAATCAAGAACACTCTCTCAAAGCTAGAGTTTCTTCTAGTCTAGGTCTTCAGTTATGGCGCAAAATATAGGATGTTGTATTTTATTACTCTTTCTTGCTCTTAACTTCATTTATTTCTTT
>NW_028017021.1:0-724 GCF_054177405.1 Leptonychotes weddellii
AGGTGGGAAGAGTCATTTCCGGCAGCCCCATCAAGTGGCAATAAAGCAACATCAGTAGAAAGCAGGGGCCTGCCGCAGGACTGAGCATATGTCCTGCATTGCCCCTGTGATGTGTCCCTGTTTCTGCAGACTGAGGGAGCCCTGGGGCTTGGAAAACACAGCCTGGGGGTATGGGGAGGGCTGGGGGTTAGAAAGAGAGGAGGTGAGAGGCAGCAGGCATGGAGCTGGGAGATCCTAAAGCACAAGTCCTGGGTTGTACTCATTTCTTCCTTCCTAATAACCTACGGAAGACATAATGGGGAAGAATTAATCCAACCATTTCCTGAGAGAAGGGATGTGTCCAAAGGTACTCAGGGGGACTGAGGCTATGACTTATTTCCTCATCTGTAGAATGGCAACAATGAGTCCCTCCTGTATAAGACCACTGTAAGGATTTAATGAGTTCATATAAATGAAATACTTGGCACACGGTTAGTGCTTAATAAATATTAGCTGGTGTTAATATATATATATGTTTTTGAGCTTCTGTTAATATTGTTGAAAGGAGTTAATTTTAAATTTTAAAAAATTTCTCTCTAGAAACTGAGCAGAACTATTTAAGAGAAGGATAGAGTGTAGGACTGGACAGAAGTTTCTAAATTGCTTCAGTGTCCAAACTATGTCACACTTCTGACTAACCTGGGCCTCATTTTCCTCTTCTGTAAAATAGGGATAATAATAATAA
>NW_028017022.1:0-724 GCF_054177405.1 Leptonychotes weddellii
ACAGCTCCCAGAAAACCTTGGTCTTCTCTCCTTCACCACACTGCTCTAATTTTCCATTTCCAAGTCTTTCCAGTCCATTCCTGTACCATTCAGTCGCCCATATGTGTTCTTTAATTTTCCTATAATAAACATGTACTGCTCTTATAATGAGACAAAAGTTCTTTTTAAAAAGAACCAACGAATGACTGATTCCCTAAGAGCATATGACAAGCCATCTTCTTATAAATCTAATTCAGCAAGAATTTGCCATTTTTAAGTGATTTTTAAACCTAAAAATAAATAAAACTTGGACAGAGTTTACATTTACTTTTACAGTTCATTGCTCCCTTCCAGGGAAACTTAGAATGACCTCATGAGAAACAAACAACAACAAAAAAACTGTTTCATTTTTCTAATCTATCATGTGCGATAGATCTCTGTATCTGACAAGGTTTTAAATCACAAAGCATACACTTACAGCCTTCTTATTAAGCACCATAAATAAAAAGAAAACCATTTGACTTGGCATGCAGAGTGACTGATTTCCTTCCCATCTCCTCATATTCCTTAAAGACACGGAAAGAATGAGGTGCATTTGTCTGCATTCACTCCCCCAAGCCTTCTCCAACAGGATATCTCTATTCGCTGCTTGCTTTTTGTTCACTGCTAGTAACAGGAAAACTCGCTTTCCTGCTTTCTCAATACCAAACGGGTTAGTTCTGCGGGGGGGGGGGGGGGGGGGGGG
>NW_028017023.1:0-724 GCF_054177405.1 Leptonychotes weddellii
GCTAACACACACCCGTGCACATGTGCCCTCACACGCACACATAGCTTCACACACGTGCACCCCCCCACGCACACTAATGACTTCACACATGCGTGCACCCTCACACGTGTTAACACACCCATGCACACACGCGTGCCCTCACACACGCACACACTCATAACGTCACACACGCGTGCACCCCACATGTATCTACACACGCGCCCGTGCGCTCACACTCAGGCGCACACCTGCTCGTACACTCACCCTCGCGCGCACACACCCTCCCCCACACACTCACACCCTCACAATGGCGAAGCAGTGTTCCCGGCCTCCCCCAGGTGGATGGCCTGCGGCCTTAAATTCTCTGCGTTCACTTTCAATGCTCAGCTTACAGTGTGTTTGTCCTTCATACACTTCAAATTCTCTAATCTCCGCTCTAGAAATGTGGGTGACATCTGGGAGTGTTTGCTCTCCGAGTTCCAGGTGGGCATGTCGGTGGCCAGGCACAGTGTATTCTGGAACAGAGCCACCGTGAGGGGAGAGGGTGGGGTGTGCTCCCCAAACCGTGACGGCAAACAAAGGAAGGCCTGGCACGGCCCTTCCCACCGCGCTCCGCCCCGAGCTGCTCCAGAATCAGCCATGCGGGCGCTGCTCCAGGTGCTCCCACCTTCACCGGGATGGGCGTGAAGCCCGCGTCCCCACGGCTGCCACCGCCCCTCCCGAGCTCGGCGTGGCCGTGGACCAC
>NW_028017024.1:0-724 GCF_054177405.1 Leptonychotes weddellii
AGGGCACGTTCTGCATGGAGCACTGGGTGTTATATGCAAAAAAAATGAATCATGGAACACTACATCAAAAACTAGTGATGTAATGTATGGTGATTAACATAACATAATAAAACAAAATTAAAAAAAATTTTCCCCAGATATCTTCTATAGTCAAATACCATAGGTTCTAATATATATTTTATTTTCTAGATTCTGAATTGTAAATTTAACTCATACTATTTTAAAGGGAGTTTACAGTTTTCCAGTTATAAGCATTATTTGTCTTATATTTTGTTATTCAATTATAATTTTATTGATTTTATTGGATTTCCATAAGAGAATGACTTACACTAATTCTATTTTTATAAAATGTGTCAAAGGTTTCTTTGTTGTCTAATATATTGTTAACTATGAAAAATTCTTATGGCCTCTGAAATATTTTGACACATGTTCGTATCTCTTACAAACCTAGAGATTCTTGAGGGCAAGTCTTCATCTCTGTAGCTGTAATGTTTCACAAAGGAAAGCTACCCAAGGAATCCTGCTCCTTAGAATGCTGAAATAAACACCTCCCATAATTGATTTATTAGAGAAATAACCCCTTTAGAGAAGATAAAACTCTTGTATTGAGATACATTAATACCTCCAAATAATTCATTTCGCCCTCAGTAGAGGTAATATTCTTTTTATTATTATTTTTATAATTTCTTAATCATGTTGTACCAAAAAAATCAGACATACTCTT
>NW_028017025.1:0-724 GCF_054177405.1 Leptonychotes weddellii
ACCCAATGACCTCATTTAACCTTGATTACCTCTTTAAAGTCCTTGTCTCCAAATATAGTCTTATTATGAGGTAGTGGAGGTTAGGATTTCAATATATGAATGTGGGATGGACACACTAGAGGCCAAAGTAGGGGTCTTCAGCCCCCTAGGTGGTCATGGGGTAGGCAAGATCACCCAGAGACAGTGAGTTTGGGTGATAAGGGAGCGGAAAAGAAGATGGAAAGGTGTCAAGGAGGAGACCGAGGAGGACGGGTTATAGAGGAATGAAGCCAATGAGGAGAAGATGACCACAGAGGCAAGGGATGCCCGGTGTCTGGGATGGAGCGGTCAACAGGGTCCAAGGCCATGGGGAATTGGAGTGTTTACTGGTCTGGTCATCGGGAGGCTGTAGCTGACCTTGGTGAGGATGGTTTCAGTGGGGAGCATGGGGCAGGTTAAGGGATGGATCACCAATGAGGAAGGGAGATGGGCAGCACAGACCGCTTTCAAGCAGAAAGGGGCTGTAATGTCCTCTGCTGTTGAATCTAATTTCCTCCTCTCACTTAGGTTAGCGCTTGTTAATTGTTAAGCTGAAGGTTTTGACCCAGAGATAAAAAAAAATGCTGCTTTTTGCCAGTAGGACTGGCCCCCAGGTTCCTACTAGGATATTGTAGCTGAGTAGATGGTTGGTCTCCTAATACCTGGTCTGTTCTCTTTCTGCTGCTCCTCTGACCCAGCTGAGATT
>NW_028017026.1:0-724 GCF_054177405.1 Leptonychotes weddellii
TTCTGTTCAGTCCAGGGGAAGCTGATGTTCCTTTGGCCTCCATTGTCTATTGGGATTTGGAGTTCTCTTGGGCTACTCTGCCACGCCAAGTCAGCCCTGATACGACAAAGCTCCCTTGGCTTCTATAACAACAACCATTTCCCATATACCAGACATTCATGAGCTTAACAGACTTTTTTTGGGGGGATGGTTCCAGGGCAGTGGGCACGTCCTGCCCCTCACAGTTCTCTGCCATCTTGGGGTTCCCTGCGGCCTTCCCAACCCCGCTCCTCACCCCATCCCTGCAGGACTTGCTGGCAGTTCCAAATTCTCCCTCCTCAGTTGTGTGGAGCATCCTGTCTGCCTCCGAAGCTTGGAGCCCGGCCCTAGAGGCTTACCTTCCACTCTAGGCATGCATCGAAGTTTTCCAAGAACCACTGTTCCCTCCCTGAGGAAGAGCCTGGCGCTGTTATTCAGGGTGACACATTTTTACTTTCTTTGTATTGAACTTGTCAAAAGGGCTTCATGGTTAAGCAGACTTTGGAAACCATGGTACATCACTGTTTTCCGACCGAGCATGCCCTGAATGTTGATAGTGCATGATCGGTACTCCTTTCAGGTGAACGGCCCTTCCATCCAATCAAAATAGTTGTCAGGACTGATATTTCTTAAATTTTAAAATATTTCAACCATGCAAAACTATGAGCCAGTGTTTTTCAAACTGCAGGTAACATTTTTTTTTTTT
>NW_028017027.1:0-724 GCF_054177405.1 Leptonychotes weddellii
TAAAATAAAAGACATTTTTCTTACATAACCCCAGTATTGATATCATGACACCTAGCAAAATTAATAATTTCTTATTACCATCTAATGGCCATTTTTCAACTTTCCCTGGCTATCTCCAAAATGACTTTTTAGAGAGATCTCCTCCGACTTTTTTTTCATGCCAATTTAGAGAAACAGGGCCAGTGGTCCTATGAAATGTCCTACATTCTGGATTCTCTGATTGTTAGCTTGTGGTATCATTTAACTTACTTCTCTGTCCTTAGCATTGCCTATAAATGAGAAATCAGATCTTCAATTTTCATTATAATCAAGCCTAAAATTTTCAGCAACAACATCTTAGGAGGTAGTGCGTCCTTCTAAAGGAGGCACACGATGCCTGGATGCCCCACTTCTAGAGAGTCTCAGATAGTCCCCGTGGCTCAAATGGCAATCTGCCCCCACTTTGTAATGTCAACTCTCCACCCCCACCCCCACCCCAGCATATACTATAGGCTATTACTTTGACATCTTCCAAATGTCCAGTTCCCTATAAACCTTTCATCTAATCCTTTTGCCATCCATTCTGGTAATAGTTGCCTGACTCCTTTATTTTATTGAGGGATGAAAAATTGAGATTTTTATCATTTTATTTTTTGTCCACCTTAACTAAAATTCTTTTGCTTAATTGGAAAGCATTCTTCATGAACTCAGGTCATTTGGGCATCCTACAATAAAATTTATGTGG
>NW_028017028.1:0-724 GCF_054177405.1 Leptonychotes weddellii
GGCTCAGGTCATGATCCCATGGTCCTGCTCGGCAGGGTGTCTGCTTCTCCCTCCCCCTCTGCCTCCTGCTCCCCCTGCTTGTGCTCTCTCTCTCTCTGTCAAATAAATAAAGTCTTAAAAAATAAATAAATAAATAAATAAATTTTTAAAAGTTACATATGATGGAGTGAATTTAGCCAGCCTGCCTCTGGGTATTATATTTGATTCCCAGGATTCTCTCTGTTCAATAGTTTCTTCTGTCCGTGTGGACATCTGTGGGTGCACTGGTTTCCTGATAATGGGTGGACTGCATATCGACTTTTATGGGAGAAAGCAAAGGGCATAGCAGAGCAGGCAGGTTGTTTGCCTTTGGGGCCAGTGGGCAATAACATTTTGAAAACTAGAAAAGGCAAGGGAATGGTGCCAAGGGTGATGGCCTGTGCCTGGTGCGTCAGACCCCTACTGAGGAGGCTCCCAAGGCCTCTTTCTGCTTCTCGTCTTTGTGTTTTGCAGCCTGGATATTGGGAAAGATTCCAGGAGTACACCATCACAATGTTTTCTCCATAATTCTATTCTAAACTTCAGTTCCTTTGCGGGAAAAGAAAAAACAAACCTTGGAAAACCAAGCTGTTTTTTTCTAAACTCTAGCACTCAGCACATCTACCATGAGCATCTCATGTATCCCATTTTTATTGAATATTCTCTGTCCTCTGCATAACAGGGGATTTTTCTACCACCAAAGAGA
>NW_028017029.1:0-724 GCF_054177405.1 Leptonychotes weddellii
TTATTTTAGTCACATGATAGGACCCATAAATAAATAAGATAATGTCAATTTTTTTAATAAAATGTCCAATAAGTCTATTTGGTGTATGGAAAGCTAAGCAGGCATGAATTCCAAGCCAGTATTTAAAATATTAAAATAATGGATAGAAATGTATGAAGGAATTAAAATTTTAAAAAAAAGAAATGTGTGAAGGGGATTTATAATTGAATTTCAGTGGATTTAAATTTCCTTGATAAGAAGGCTGCATCTATTTAGTGAGCAGCAAAGATTGCACAATGCTAGAGACCATCAAGGTTATGCGTCATCTTAAAACGAAGTTGGCAGAGGATTGCATTAATTTATCTGCAACTGATCTTGTCCTAAAACAAGGCCAGTAGACTTTTATTACAAGGTAAAGAGTGTAAAAAACTAATGGTGTCTGATGACTTCCATGAAGTTAGAACATGGAGGGATTATCTGGGACATTCATAAACACCAACCCCAAAAATTAATATGCACAATAGTTATGTAGAAACAGGATAGAAGATTATTTAGAGCTCATTTTAAATTACAAAACATCTCTCTGATATTCACACGACACATTCATCTCAATCTGTTTCCTAAGAGTCAAATATTTTATAATCTAATGCATAATTTCAAGTTTCTTGAAATTCAATAAAAACAATGTAGTAGATTTAATGATTGAT
This sequence comes from Leptonychotes weddellii, assembly GCF_054177405.1. Lineage (NCBI taxonomy): Eukaryota > Metazoa > Chordata > Mammalia > Carnivora > Phocidae > Leptonychotes > Leptonychotes weddellii. The sequence goes on from NW_028017029.1 coordinate 687, forward strand.
TCCCCCAATATCTATCCTTATATAAATAAGGAGATATA
>NW_028017030.1:0-724 GCF_054177405.1 Leptonychotes weddellii
TGCATGGAGCACTGGGTGTTACATGAAAACAATGAATCGTGGATCACCACATCAAAAACCAATGATGTATTGTATGGTGACTAACATAACTTACCAAATAAAATTTAAAAAAAAGAAAAGAAAAGGTGCAGATGGGGGCAGGATTTTACAGATGGCCAGATTTTTTTTTTACATTATGCAAATCAATTGCAACCTCACTGCCTGCAGGTGACCTTTGTTTGGTGCGTCTACAAGGGGCTGGGAGCTATGTTGGATTGTGTTAGGCCTAGGTGACAAGGGGACACAGTGATGGCACTTGCCTCCTCTGATATTGTAATGTCTAATAAATATATATTTGAGCTTCAAAAAAAAAGGAATTTTGAATCAGTTTTATTACAAATAAACTTGGCTTTTGTCTTCTTCTAGCTCTCTTCTTGGTGACTCAACCCACTGGTCATCTATGGGGAATGGAAAAGCACACCGCCTCTAGCCCCTTCCACCCTGGCACCTGCTGTTTTCCTTCCCTGGAGCTCTCTTCCCCCAGATACCTGCCTACCTCACCCCTTCACCACCAAGTCTGCTTAAATGTCACCTTCTTAAGGAAGATACCCCGACCACTCTCTCTCCAAGTGCGACAGGCCCTCCCCTCCCTACTCCCTGGCAATCCTGTGCCCTCCTACCCTTCTCTCTACCTTTTCTTTTTCCCATAACTCTTGTCTCCTTCTAAAATACCACTTAATTAACC
>NW_028017031.1:0-11318 GCF_054177405.1 Leptonychotes weddellii
CAGCAACCTCTTCGACCTCAGCCACAGCAACTTCTTCCTAAAAACATCACCAAAGGCAAGGGAAGCAAGGGCAAAAATGAACTATTGGGACTTCATCAAGATAAAAAGCTTTTGCACAGCAAAAGAAACAGTCAACAAAACCAAAAGACAACAAACAGAATGGGAGAAGATATTTGCAAATGATATATCAGATAAAGGGCTAGTATCCAAAATCTATAAAGAACTCACCAAACTCAACACCCAAAGAACAAAGAATCCAATCAAGAAATGGGCAGAAGACATGAACAGACATTTTTCCAAAGAAGACATCCAAATGGCCAACAGACACATGAAAAAGTACTCAGCATCGTCGGCATCAGGGAAATCCAAATCAAAACCTCAATGAGATTCCACCTCACACCAGTCTGAATGGCTAAAATTAACAAGTCAGGAAACCACAGATGTTGGTGGGGATGCAGAGAAAAGGGGAATCCTCCTACACTGTTGGTGGGAATGCAAGCTGGTACAGCCACTCTAGAAAACAGTATGGAGGTTCCTCAAAAAGTTGAGAATAGAGCTACCATATGACCCAGCAATTGCACTACTGGGTATTTACCCCAAAGATACAAATGTAGGGATCCGAAGGGGTACGTGCACCCCGATGTTTATAGCAGCAATGTCCACAATAGCCAAGCTATGGAAAGAGCCAAGATGTCCATCTACAGATGAATGGATAAAGAAGAAGTGGTATATATATACAATGGAATATTATGCAGCCATCAAAAGGAATGAAATCTTGCCATTTGCAATGACGTGGATGGAACTAGAGGGTATTATGCTGAATAAAATAAGTCAATCAGAAAGACATATATCATATGACCTCACTGATATGAGGAATTCTTAATCTCAGGAAACAAACTGAGGGTTGCTGGAGTGGAGGGGGGTGGGAGGGATGAGGTGGTTGGGTGATAGATATTGGGGAGGGTATGTGCTATGGTGAGTGCTGTGAATTGTGTAAGACTGTTGAATCACAGACCTGTAACTCTGAAACAAATAATATATTATATCTTAAAAAAAAAAAAGATAACAGGAAGGGAAAAATGAAGGGGAGAAATCGGAGGGGGAGACAAACAATGAGAAACTATGGACTCTGAGAAACAAACTGAGGGTTCTAGAGGGGAGGGGGTGGGGGGATGGGTTAGCCTGGTGATGGGTATTAAAGAGGGAATGTATTGAATGGAGCACTGGGTGTTATACACAAACAATGAATCATGGAACACTACATCAAAAACAAATGATGTAATGTATGGTGATTAACATAACATAATTTTAAAAATATATGTAATATGTATTTATTAAGTATATATTATATTATAAATATAATTTATTATTTATAATATGTAATGCATGCTGTATGAAATATACATAATGTATATAATAGGTATATTTAATAGGTTTATATAATATTATATATGTATATTTTTATATGTATCATATATGTACTATATGAGAAGTACATTAGAGTTTGATTCCAATGACATTTCTAGATCTGGATTGCTTTTCAAATCCAATCACTTTCCCATTTTTCCACTTGGAAATTAGTTAGATCTTGCCACATCATTAACCATGGAACTAACACTCCAAATCAAAGAGAATTGTTTTTTAAAATAATATACATGATTTCTTTACTTCCCTGATCCTGGGAAAAATAGCCATGGTCAGTGCCTTGGGGACTTAGCTACAACATCTTATTACTTTTTCCTCTTTGATAAAAACATGGAGCCATCAATTCTCTTAAAATTGTTTCTGTCAGTAGCTGGCTTTAAGGATGTTTGTTTCTTAAATCCAGAGGTTCCAGACAATCAAATATGAAGTACTTGCAGAGAATACAGTAAGTATAAGAGCATTAGAATGTGTAACTAAGTTTACTATCCTTATAAATTGCTTTCTAAATGCTGAAATTCTTTAATTTACAGAAAAAGCAAGTAATTGAAGTGAGGTTAAAATGTCTTGCAATAAAGGTTATGCAAGTCATGTAACGGGTTTAATTGAATTAAATGAGAACTATATTTCAGAGATAGTAACATTTAAAATTATTATTTTTGTATTTATCTATGAATGCAATGCATATCAGAGGAAGTAGTTTCTTTTTTTTAGTTAAAAATATATTTAAAATGTCCAAAATTCCTAACTGATTTTCTTGGATCAGAGAGGCTCCTTATCCTCTGAACAAGGGAGGACACAGGAAAAGATCTTTCTCCTGAAGATTTTTTATATATAGGAGTATTCTTTCTATGGATGTGCTATAAATCTGCTGGCTTCTGAGAAAAAGGGGAAATATGAAACAATTTCAATGATATTATTCCATTTGCTATTCTTTATTCATGGAAAACGTTAGAGTATTTACAGCTAGGAAATTAATTTTGTGCTGATCAACCCAACCCTCTTAATTTTACAGATTAATTAATTGAAATAGATAGTCTACTTTCTCCTCTGTAAGTGGATTGTAAAATATGTAAGTCACAGAATGCATTTTGGATCTTTGATAGAAAGATTGCTAAAATAGAAAAGTAAAATAAAAAATATACAGTAAAATATGGGAATTATTTTTTCATTACACTGTGAGATCTCCAAAAGACATTCTTATTCACCTCTAATTCACTACAGTATTTTTCCAGAAATTTCTTCAATAATTGTTATGAAGTGAGTGACTGATCAGAACAACTTTCAGGCCTCCTATATGCACATATTTATACATAAATTAAATAAAATATTTCTATTTATTTTCCAAATATGTTTTTAGAATAACTTTAGATTTAAAGAAACATTGACGAGAGTAAGAGAATCCCCATGTATTCTATATCAGATTTCCCTTGCTGTTAATATATCACATTTGCATGGTACATATTTCATAGCTAATGAACAACTATAGATATCTTATTATTAATGGAAGTCCATACTTTATTCAGATTTTCTTTCTAATGTTCCTTTCCTTTCCAGGGACCTCTCCAGGATACCACATTACATAGAGTCTTCACATCTCTTTAAGTTCCTCTTAGCTGTGAGTTTCTCAGACTTCCCTTTTTTTAATAACCTTGACACTTTTGAGGAGTACTGTATTAGTCTGCTAGGACTGCCCTAACAAAATTGCATATACTGGGTGGCTTAAATAACAAAAATGTTTTTTCACAGTTCTGGAGGTTGGAAAGCTGAGATCAGGATGCCAGCATGCTTAGATCGCGATGAGAAATCTTTTCCTGACTTGTAGACAGAAGCCTCCTCATTGTGCCCTCAACTAGTGGGGACACAGAGAGATTGTTCCTCTTATAAGGCCAAAGTCTTATTGCATCAGGATTGCACCCTTATGATCTCATTTAACCTTAAATACTTCTCAAAGATCCTACCTCAAACAATAGTCATACTGGGGGTTAGAGCTTCAAAATTTGAATTTGGTGGAACACAATTCAATCTATAGCAAGTACTGAATAAGTATTTTACCTAATGTCTCTCCAATGAGATTTACTTGATATTTTCCTCATTATTAGATTGGGGTGATGTGTTTGGGGGAGGAAGAACACAAAGGTGAAGTCCCAATCTCACTACATCAATGGAATGGACATGACTTACCAATGTTGATGTTAACCTCGCTCACCTGGCTGAGATAGTGTTTATTAAGTTCCTTCATGGTCAGTTTACTATTTTTCCCATTTCCATATTCCCCTCTTTGAAAGGAAATCAGTATGAGTAGCCCTTAAGGAGTGGGGAGTTTTGTTCTGTCTGCTTGAGGATAAAATATTTCCAAGAACTATTTGGAATTCTTCTGTATGGAAATTTAGTCTATTCTCTTGTATTTATATATTTATTTATTCAATCATTTATTTGTATCAGTATGGATTCATGGATATTTATTTTACAGTTTGGGTTATACTTTAATACTACTTTATTATATATTGTTGCTCGTATTACTCCAGTTTTGGTTCCTGTATCTCTTGACATAGTCCCATCATCATGTATGTGTCCATGTGAGAGCATGTGCTTGAGCAGTATTATTTTTGGCATTATAAGATACCCTAGGCTTATTTTGTATATTTATTGCCTTAGTGCTAGTACCCACTATTTTCTCAAGGAGATCTCATTTTCTGTATGTTGGATAATAGCAATTACTAGGTACCACTGTTATTTATTTTCAAATGAGTTTAATGTTTACTGTTACTTCAAATTAGTTTAGGGTTTCAATTCATTACTGCCTTTTTTTTTTTTTTGCACACTATCCAAGAAACACTCACCAATGCTGAATGCATTATGCACTTTTATAATAATTTTATAATTCTGTAATTATATAACAATATATTTAATAATAATGATCTAGGCACTAAAAGTTTTTAAATCTCAAGGATAGATATACCTATGCATCAGTATAGAAGTTGTATTATCATCTACCTATTTTAATAAGCATTCAGTAATGTGAGCATTCTGAAATTATAGATATTATTTGGAACTGCTTTTTATATAATTTGAAATCTCAAATATTTGCTGAGTACCTATTCAACAGACATTATTAGATATATCAAGCTTATGGAGAACCCAAAATAATGCAAATTGCTGATGAAGCTGAGTTACTTACTCCTTCCCATTCTGAAGCACTTAAACATATAGACTTAGCCATCCTGTTAAGGTGGCTTTAGAAATCCATAGGTCCTCCACCTATGGGCTCACCCAGATAAAACTTATAATGCAGAGAAGCAAACCAGGATACATATTATCTATAGGCAGATGGCTCCTAAACAATGGGAGGAAGAAAAATGCTAAGCCATCCCAGCTAAAACTTACCAATCAAGAATTCAGTCCTCTTCCTTGGGAAGGAATGAGAGATGGAAGACAGGCCAGAGATTTTTAAGGATAGTGCCTCTTCATTGAAATCAAAAGAGTGTATTTTTTTAAATGTCCTTCTCTCATCCCCAAATGTTGTTTTAATCTTTTAAGTATCTGGTAATTTATGCTGTCTTTGTTTCATATTCTATGTAATAGGGAATTGGAAAGGTGATACAATTTGCTCAAAGTCTTACAACTGAGAGAGAATGAGGGCACAAATAATATCAGTAGGAAAATATTCAGCTCAAGGGTGAGATTCACATGAACACATACAGCAAGTATACAAGAGTACCCTGGTAACAGAACACAGATACTGAGGACTTTCTCTACTTTGAGGAAGACCCAGTTGATATGATCTCTAAGAAAGTATCAATGAATAGTGCCATCAGAGAGCCCAACGTAAATTTTTGCTTTTCAGGATTGCCATTATAATATAATCGTGTGTGTGTGTGTGTATAACATGGTCAATCTTCTGTGTGTTTGTGTGTGTGTGTCCAATTTACTAGATTAGGGATGCGTGACTAAATAAATGTGTAAATTTATCTTTGGCTTGTACATCACATGAAACTCATATGCAGCTTGTCCCCTTATATTTTGGTTAGTAGTAATTCTACATCTCCCACTGTATGACTACACAGTGGTATGCTAAATGAGGTTTGCTCTATTAGTAAGATGTTGAAACTTACCAAATAGGCTTCCTTGGGATTTCACAAATGTACAGCTTGTTAAATCAGTGAAATTAAATCAGTGAGAAAACAGAGATGGTTGCAGAGAGTCTACTACCTTGGGAAAAGAGAACATGCCAGTTGTTACAAATTGGAATCTGATTTAAAAAAAAAAAAAAAAAAGAATATCCTCCAAGGGAACTTATCTTGACTTACTCATTAAATATTTGTTGGAAAATAGATCCAAATATTCTTATAATCTTCAGATTTTGTTAGTCAATAAATATACATAATACCTTCCCTTCCTTACTAACATCGACAAGCAGACATGGCCCAAGAGGTCCCACACAAAGTCTTGGAAGTCATAATTTTGATTTTTATTAGAGCCCTGCTTTCCCAGAGGATATCTTTTAAGCTAAGCCTTATTTGCATGATCTTATACATAAAAATTCTTATTTTTTATAAAAAAACATGGTTTTATTAAAGAGGGATGAAATGCATTTCCACATATCAAACCAAGCCAGAAGCTTTTTGCACAAAAAGGAATTAAACTCTTGGGGCACCTGGGTGGCTCAGTCGTTGAGTGTCTGCCTTCAGCTCAGGTCATGATCTCAGGGTCCTGGGATCAAGCCCCACATCAGGCTCCCTGCTCAGCGGGAAGCCTGCTTCTCCCTCTCCCACTCGCCCTGCTTGTGTTCCCTCTCTTGTTGTGTCTCTCTCTGTCAAATAAATAAATAAAATATTTTTTAAAAAAAGAAATTAAACTCATATTTATCAACTATTTTGGTAATACATCCTGAATGAAATGACTCTCTAAGGAACCAATTGTTTCACACCTTGTGCAAATTACCTCTTTTTTGTTTTCTATTATTTTTAATATTTATGAGCAAACTAGTCTCCATATTTAAGGGATTTATAGAGGAAAACATTGTCCTCAATTATTCAGATTTATCTCCATTCTTCAGCCTCAAAATAACACACATGATCGTGCCTTGTGGAATAATTTTGAAATTTTATTCAGAGCTTTTAATTATTTTTTTGCAGAATGAGTTCATTTTAACATCATAAATTTTAATTTTTAAATGTTCATAATTTAGACTTTTCTTTGGTCCAAAGTATGAATATTACTATTTTGAGAAAAGAATCAAATATTTGGAAAAAAAAATTCTATCCAAGTGTGTAATGTGAGATTAGTCAGTCTCAAACATTAAAAATGTAAAAAGACCCATACAAAGCATTTTATGTTTTTTTAAGTTTTATTTGAATTCCAGTTAACATACAGTGTAATAATAGTTTCTGGCGTACAATTCAGTGATTCAGCACTTCCATACAACAGCTAGCGCTCATCAAAAGTGCACCCCTTAATCCCCATCATTTATCTCACCCATCCCTCCCACCCACCTCCCTCTGGTAACAATCAATTTGTTCTCTATAGTTAAGAGTTTGTTTCTTGTTTTGCTTCTCTCGCGGTTTTTTCTTTCCCTTTGCTCATTTGTTTTGTTTCTTAAATTCCACATGTGAGTGAAATTATATGGTATTGTCTTTCTCTGACTTATTTCGCTTAGCATGATATTTTCTAGCTCCATCCACATCATTGCAAATGGCAAGATTTCATTCTTTTTGATGGCTCAATAATATTCCTACACACACACACACACACACACACAAACACACACACACACAACACATCTTCTTTATCCATTCATTAGTCAATGGACATCTGGGCTCTTTCCATAATTTGGCTATTATAGATAAATCTGCTATAAACATAGGAGTGCATGTATGTCTTCCAATTAGTATCTTTGTATTCTTTGGATAAATACCTAGTGGTGCCAATTGCTGGATCATAGGGTAGTTCTATTTTTACCTCTTTGAGGAACCTCCATACTGTTTTCCAGAGTGGCTGCACCAGTTTACATTCCCTCCAAAGTGCAAAAGGGTTCCCCTTTCTCCACATCCTCGTCAACACCTGCTGTTTCTTGTGTTGTTGATTTTATCCATTTTGACAGGTGTGAGGTGAGGTCTCATTGCAGTTTTGATTAGCATTTCCATGATGACGAGTGATGTTGAGCATCTTTTCATGTGTCTGTTGACCATCTGCATGTCTTCTTTGGAAAAATGTCTATTCATGTCTTCTGCCCATTTCTTAATTGGATTATTTGGTTTTGGGTATTAAGTTTTTTTAAGTCCTTTATGGATTTTAGATACTAATCCTTTATCAGATATGTCAGTTGCAAATATCATCTCCCATTCCATTTTAGTTTTGTTGATTATTTCCTTCCCTGTGCAGAAGCTTTTTTATTTTGATGAAGTCCTATTCATTTATTTTTGCTTCTTTTTCCACTTACCTCAGGAGACATATCTAGTAAGAAGTTGCTACAGCTGATGTCAAGGAGGTTACTGCTTGTGTCCTCCTCTAGGATTTTGATGGTTTCCTGTGTCACATTTAGGCCTTTAATTCATTTTGAACTTATGTTTGTGTATTGTGCAAGAAAATGGTCTGGTTTCATTCTTTAGCATGTTGCTATACAGTTTTCCCAACACCATTTGTTGAAGAAACTGTCTTTTTCCCACTGGATATTCTTTCCTGCTTTATTGATGATTAGTTGACCATATAGTTGTGAGTTCATTTCTGGATTTTTTAATATGTTCTATTGATCTATGTGTCTATTTTTGTGCCAGTACCATACTGTTTTGATGACTACAACTTTGTAATATAACTCAAAGTTCAGAATTGTGATGCCTCCAGCTTTGCTTTTCTTTTTCAGAATTGCTTTGGCTATCTGGGGTCTTTTGTGGTTCCATACAAATTTTAGGATTGTTTGTTCTAGCTCTGTGAAAAATGCTGCTGGTATTTTGATAAAGACTGCATTAAATGTGTAGATTGCTTTGGGCAGCATAGACATTTTAACAATATTTGTTCTTCCAATCCATAAGCATGGAATGTTTTTTCTATTTCTTGGTGTCATCTTCAATTTCTTTCATCAGTGTTTTATAATTTTCAGAGTATAGATCTTTTACCTCTTTGTTAACCAGAGCATTTTAAAGAGAGGTTGAAACATATCAGTAAAATCTGAAGAAAAATGAAATTAAGACTTTTATGTTGGTCATAACTAAGATTAAAATAATTAATTCTTAATGTGAAAAATAATTGTACTTTCTGATGGTAGGATTAAGTGTTTGGGGTGCAATTTAATATTTAAGGAAGTAGAAATAAAAAGATACAAATTTTAACTCAATAGAAACTTTTTCTCATGAATTGTTGAAGTGTCAATGTTAAAACAGTGAGTAATTAAGAGCCCTTTGAAGTATCTCTTTGCCCTTAATACATGTTGACTTACAGTGGTGAGCTATTAGATAAGATCCATGTGAGGGCCTCAAGAACATTTGAAAAGGGGGGCAGGGAAGAAAGAACACCAGAAAGGAAAACAATTATTAAAATTACCCAAAGGTTTTCAGTATAAACAAAATATATTATTTTTGACAATTCCTAAGAATGAATATTCTAGTAAATTTGGTTTGTTTTTATAATATTGTTGTTGGTCATGATTTTGAGTCTGGAACAATATCATGGGACAATTGCAACGTAAATATCATAAATATTTTAATTAATAACAAGCCCCTGACACTGCTACTCTGTTGCTCAATGTATAATCCATGTAGGATTGATTGGAATATTTTTCACAGTTATGTCCAATCAGATGAAATTAATTCAATTCAGATTTCTGGAGATATTTTTAGTTTTCTACCACTTAGGTTTAAAAATATAGGGTCTCAACTTTGATGCTTATTTACCCATATTTTTTTCTTTTTAATTATAGATAGGATCCATTATATGTTTATGAAAAATAATGCTTGCTCAAAAATAATCACTATCAAATGGAATAGACTATTAAAATTGCAATTAAAATAACTGTTCAGCTGCATACAGCAGAAAACCTGGAGTACAAATGTTGCAGTCTGAGGACCTTAGTGTTCTATACTTTATATGATTACACATGTTTCAAATTAGGCCTTAGAAATTTCATAATGAAATAAAAAAAATTAATGTCCTTTTCTTATCTCAGTAATTTCAAAAAGAGGACCAGGATATCCTATTGTACTTTGTTTTTTCTGTGCTCTTAAATGCCTTTAGTTACCTTATGAATATGTACTTTGCACTAAATAGTATTTAAATAATATTTGCTTTTATCAATTTAATATAAGTGAATCAGTGGCACTAAAGATCTTTTAGGGATTTAAAGATTTTTAAAATACTATTTTGACCGTAAAACCAATTGATTTCACATGATCTCCTTAAAGAAACCTAAAATTTTAGGGAATAGAGTGTTCTTTGGTAATTCATTTTTAAAAACCTAAGTGTTATTGATTTTAGTGTAATTTAAATAATAAGAACATTAATTTTTCTCTTTCTACTACAAATGATTTTGCATTAATATTATTTGTCAATTTCTATACATATTTTACATAAATCTCATAGCACACACACGCACACACTCAAACATGACAGAAAAACTCATGATCAACTGACTGAAAACATTGCATACAATTTTCACCTTCACCTAAGAATTCTACTTTTCATTTTAGGAACAAAGCAAAGTGAGTGGTCCCTAAGTTTTCTATCTTCCAAATGAACAATCTGAATGCTTTAATTTTTTATTATTTTATTTATTTTTTAATTTCAGAGCTTTTGAGCTAACATTTGAGCTCCGATACATATTTTCTTTCCAAGCCTTCGGCTTCCAGCTAAGCCAAATCTATTTATGCTAATGATCTCCAACAGCTGCACTCTGCATTATCTGAGGCTTCTGGGAGGTCTTCCAAGGGAACTCCAAATAGAGCATACTGCAGCGATCTAGTCTGGAGTGCTGAAAGCAATGTCCCACCTGCAGTGATTGCTGTGTCACAGAAAACGTGGTAGCTACACAGTAGTCTAAATTGAGAGAGAGAGAGAGAGTGAAGGAGAGGGAGGGAGAGAGGGAGGGAGAGAGGGAGGGAGAGAGACCTATTCTATTGTTTCATCTTATTCATCTTTCATCTTCCTTCTGTGTATTCCTTGGCTTATTAACGATGATGCAAAGTGGTTGGCCGTCACCTCAACCAACCCAACTCACCAGGGGTCCCATCCCTTTCCATATTCCAGCTCCTGCCTTTTATTGCTTCCTATGATGTGAGCAGTAGCCCATGGAAAGAACTGGAGTCAACTATACAACATCATTGCTATTAATGAGCTTAAAAAGCACAGTCCATGAAAATACACTAGTTCTGTAGGAGAAAAAAGAGTGGCGATTTTACCACCCATCATTCAAATGAATGAACAGACCGAGCTATTTCTGCGAGACACATGAACAGTTAGAGATGAAGAGGGCTGTTCAGAGACTGCATCAGTGAAATCACCACTCATGAAAAATGACTGCAGTATCGTCCTTTATCGGCATTAATGGTGCTTAAAATGCATTCGTGAGCGTACACGTATGCTTACACTTGTACGGAGATAGGGAAGCATTCCCTCTCCCTCGATATTTTTTTAACCACCAGATAGTTCAAGTGACTTCTTAAGTTCAGCTTCATAACTTTCCTAATAAAAATTGAGAAAGATTTGTTACAGTTTGACAAACGATTCTATCTGCAGAAAACCCTTGGAACCATACCATATTTTTACATAGAGATGTGCCAAAATGCTTGAAAATAATTTAGGCAGCTGACAGACTATTTTGCTAGTTTAAGACATGGCCTTTAGCCATTTGCTTCCCCTTCTCCCATTTGAATACCTGAGCCAGGAAATGACTATTACAATGATAC
>NW_028017032.1:0-724 GCF_054177405.1 Leptonychotes weddellii
ATGCGGGGCTTGATCCCAGGGTCCTGGGATCATGATCTGAGCTGAAGGCAGACGCTTAACGACTGAGCCACTCAGGTGCCCTCAAAAGTTTTTTTTAATAAACTTTATTTTTAGAATAATTTTACAGAAAATTTGCAAGATAGTGGAGTTCCCATAAACCAGTTTCCTGTTACTATATCACATTATTACAGTATATTTCTTACAGTTAATAAACCTATATAGATATTATCTGTTGTCTGTACTTTATTCAGATTTTGCTTTTCCCTAATGTTCTTTCTCTGTCCCAGGAACCCATGCAGATACCACATTACATTTAACCATCAATTTAGGCTCTTTATGGTTGTGAAAAACCTTTCAGATTCTCCTTGTCTTTCATGACCTAGACAGTTCTAAGGTCAGGTCAAGTATTTTGTAGAATGATCCTCTGTTGGAATTTGTCAGATGTTTTTCTCATGATTACATGCAGTTATGGGTTTGGGGGAGCGTGGCACAATAAAAAACATATTTGGTCTTTGTCCCTAGGGCCTGGCACATAGCTCCCAAACCCTTGGAAGCTCCTGGTAAGGGCAACCACAGCTGAGGTTAAGTTAATGAGGTGGTAACTGTGGGCTCCCACATGGCCCCGGACGGGGCCTGGGAGCTGGGGAAACAACCAAGCGATGAGAAGGTTGTAAATTTCACTTACTAACTCAGCCTCCACCTACCCAATGAAATCATAAAAACC
>NW_028017033.1:0-724 GCF_054177405.1 Leptonychotes weddellii
TGTAGTGTTCCATGATTGTTTGCGTATAACACCCAGTGCTCCATTCAATACATGCCTTTCTTAATACCCATCACGGGGCTAACCCATCCTCCCACCCCCAAAACCCTCAGTTTGTTTCTCAGAGTCCATCGTCTCTATGGTTCGTCTCCCCCTCCGATTTCCTCCCCTTCATTTTTCCCTTCCTACTTTTTTTTTTTTTAACATATAATGTATTATTTGTTTCAGAGGTACATTTTTATTTGCTCTTAAAACATACCTCTGATATAGGAGAGAGACTCATCACATTTTATAAATAGGGAAATAGAGCTGGGGCAAGCCATTGGCCAGAGGCTACTCAAAAAAAAAAAAGTAACCCAGGCAGCATTAAAAGGAATCCTGCCCCGCCCCAAGCAAATCCGCCCCCCTCTTTTCCGAGTCCCTAAAGATGTTCAGCTTCCCTATGTTTCATAACAATCGCTTAGTTGAATATTTACCTCCCTCTCTCTTCCTTCTTTTTGTTTTCCAACTAATACATTTTGCTATGCAAACTCAGAAGAGAAACATGGAGTGGGGTTTTGAATTGTTTTATCACAGAAGCCATCAGCCTAGCACCCACCAACTTAGGTGCATCCGACACAAGCAGAGATTACTGTGGCCCATGTTAATTCACCTCCTCTCATCACTTAGGAAAAAGGTGGGATTCCCCAGAGAGGAATCCCTCTTCCCTGCTTCTGTGGCAAACATG
>NW_028017034.1:0-724 GCF_054177405.1 Leptonychotes weddellii
TTTTTTTTTTTTTTTAGAAAAAGGAGAGTGAGACACAGAGCTGGAGATGACAGAAGTAGATTTTCCTTTTTTTTTTTTTTAAGATTTTATTTATTTATTTGAGAGAGAGAATGAGATAGAGAGCGTGAGAGGGAGGAGGGTCAGAGGGAGAAGCAGACTCCCTGCTAAGCAGGGAGCCTGATGTGGGACTCGATCCCCGGTCTCCAGGATCATGACCTGAGCCGAAGGCAGTCGCTTAACCAACTGAGCCACCCAGGTGCCCTAGATTTTCCTTTAAAATGGAAATTAAAGTCTTTGAGAGGCTGTGTGGCATATTGCAAAGAATATTCTCTGAAATGACAACACAGTGATCACATCCTAGCTTTCTCATTCATTGGCTGAGGACTTTGAATATGTGGTTGAACTTCTGTGAACCTCAGTGTTCTTATTTGTGAAACGGAGTTAGTATCTTCTTTATTAGTTTATTATAAGAGTTAGATAAAATGAGCCATGTAGAGCACATGGTAACAGGACCTCTGAAAGCAGTTATTTCTTGATCAATTAAGTTTTAAAATTTTACGTGAGAACAAAGCAAGCTAGAGTAAGGATGGAAGGGTTGGGGGTCACAGAAGAAAGTAGGCCACACAGAGGAAGTCTGTATGGAGTCCTCATGTAAAACCTACCTCCGTAAATACATCATGTATAAAAAAGTAGAAAAAAGAACACAAAATGTAAACACATGTTT
>NW_028017035.1:0-724 GCF_054177405.1 Leptonychotes weddellii
AGTTTTCCAGAGTGGCTGCACCAGCTTGCATTCCCACCAACAGTGTAGGAGGGTTCCCCTTTCTCCGCATCCCCGCCAACATCTGTCGTTTCCTGACTTGTTAATTTTAGCCATTCTGACTGGTGTGAGGTGGTATCTCATTGAGGTTTTGATTTGGATTTCCCTGATGCCGAGCGATATTGAGCACTTTTTCATGTGTATGTTGGCACCCTGGCTGTTTTTAAAGATCTTTTTTTTGGTTTTCAGCAGTTTTACTACCACCTACCTTGTTGGTGTTTGTTTGTTTTACATTTATTCTACTTTGGGTATATAAGTGCTTCTTGAATCTCTGGCTTGATGTCTTTCTTCTGTTTAAAAATATTCTCAGCCATTTCTTTTCCAGTATTGCTTTTGTCCTATTTTTTCTCTCCCTTTAGGTTTATTATTACAGGTTTATGACTTTTCATTTTATCCCAGTTGTCTTTTATTCTCTCTACTGAATTTTTTATTGTTTTGTCTCTCTGCTTTAGTCTAGATATTTGCTTGTGATGTTTCTTGTCATTTACTAATTTTCTGTAGTTTGGCCTAACCTGATTAAACTATGTATGGAAATATTTTTCACTTACCCTTTCCAGTTTTTGTCTTGCCACTTGGTTCTTTTATGTGGATTTTAGTGCTTTGTCAGCATTCTCTTGAGAGCATGATAGAATGGTTGTTTTAGAATCTTATGGTGTCAATATCTAAA
>NW_028017036.1:0-724 GCF_054177405.1 Leptonychotes weddellii
TTAGAGAGTTCCCATATACCCCACTCCTGGTGTCTCACATTGCTAACATTAATATGGAAGATTTGTCATGACTTATGAACTGATATTGATACATTATGATGAAGTAAAGCCCATACTTTATTCACATTTCTGTAGTGATTACCTAATGTATAGTGTCAGATTAGTTATCCAAAGTACAAAATAAATATTCCTAAGTCTATACTGATATAATAAATTATTGAATAAATAAATAAATGGGGAGAACAGACAACCTCCTGAACAGAAGAACCCCAAACAATTTATGGGTTCCCATGAGACTATCACGTTGCATTTAGCCTTCATGTCTCTTTAGGCTCCTCTAGACTGTGACAGTTCCTCAGACTCTCCTTGTTTTTGTTGAGCTTGACAGTTTTGAGGAGTACCAGGTGGGTAGACTGTCCCTCAGTTTGGATTCATCTGATGTTTTTCTCATGATTAGATTAGGAGTTTGGGGAGGAAGATCACAGAGGGAAAGTGCCATTTCCACCACATCATATCAAAGGTACATGCTATCAACATGACTTATCACTGTTGATGTTGACACTGACCATCTAGCTTGGGTAGTTTTTCAGGTATCTTCACTGGGGTTATTAAAAGAAAGTCACTGTGCATGGCCCACACTTAATGGGTAGGAAATTACACTCCATCTCCTTGAGTAGGGGAGTATCTACATAAGTTATTTGGGACCTTCTGTTCAGGAGGTTTG
>NW_028017037.1:0-724 GCF_054177405.1 Leptonychotes weddellii
CTGCCAAAACACAATCTGTCCACACGTCCCACAGCCAGGCGCCCGCCCTGCCCCACGGCCCCCCCGCCGCCGTGGTGTCTGGGGCTGCAGTTTGGCAGCCCCGACAGGGCCCTTAATCTGCTTCTCCCTCCAAGGGGGAATTCTTCCAGGCCTCCTGCTTCTGTCCTCCAGCTCACGGTGGTGGCAGCTCCTGCCAGGCTGGGCTGGGCCGCTCCGACCGCCGGCGCAGGCCACATCAGCCCCGTGTGTCTCTGCGCTTCTGCCGGGAGCGCTGCCCCGTGCACCCAGCAAGGACTGGCAGACGCGGCTCCTGGGGCGGGTCACGGAGGCGTTTCTGGGCAGTGGGAGGAGGTCAGTGCTCCCTGTGTCCCCCGCACCCCCCATCTTGAGCCGTGTTCTGGGAAATCCGGCATCTCCGCCTGACGAAAACACATGGGCCAGCCCGCGGAGCGTCTCACCCCGGGCAGACAAACGGGGTGAATAGGAGGCACATTTGGGGCAGCGAGGAGCAGAGCCAGGGCGGCCGGCCGGCGGTGAGAGGTCATCCTGGGGCTGGGGGCGTGTTCGTCCGCTCCCCAGGATTGCCTTTCCACCAAGAGCACGGGGTCCCGGCCCCTCCCGTGAGGCTGCCCAGTGTGTCCGTCTGCAGGCAGGCAAGTGTGCGCCGGGCTGTGTGGACCGGCCTCCGGCCTGCTCACCGTGCTGGCCTCAGGCCATCAGCCCA
>NW_028017038.1:0-724 GCF_054177405.1 Leptonychotes weddellii
AATATTGAATGAGTTAAAACATGTAAAGTGCCATTTATTCATCTTCTATTCCTTTATCAATCCCATCTAATTTATTCATCTTCTATTCATTTATCAATCCCATCTAATGTACTGCTTCTCAGACTGGGTCCCAAGGATACCCCAAAGGTTCACTGATGGAAGATTCTTGGAGGTCCACGAAATTTTTCTGATAAAGGAGGCCATAACTAACTCAAGTTTCAGAAATCCTGAGCAAGAGGCCCAAAACTTTGTTCTAAACATCAACAAGAGCCTCAAAGACATGTAAGACCGAGTCCCTTGAAATCCAGCTCACAATATCCTGTTGAATAAAAAAAGAGCAAGTTGCAAAATAATACATATTATATGACCTCAGTCTTACTAAAATATATGCACGGACTTGAAACAAACTTGGATGGATAAATATCCAGGTGCATTCTCTCTAGATGATGGGTTGTGGGTGTGTTTTTATTATTTGCTTTTCTGATCTTTTCTGTGTTTTCTACATTTTCTACCACAAAGGTATATTACTTTGGAAATTTAGGAGAAAAATACATAAATGTTTATTATTTTAAAAAATCACTCCTAGCCAGAAGGCATAGAACAATCATAGAGCTCCCAGCTGAACACACATACGCTCTCACAGAAAGGATAAAAAGACTTGAGCCTGTATCTTTATGTAACACCTCTCACAGCTTTTCTGTCCTCTATCGTATGCTAGTCCCTC
>NW_028017039.1:0-724 GCF_054177405.1 Leptonychotes weddellii
ACTACATCAAAAACTAATGATGTAATGTATGGTGATTAACATAATAATAAAAAAGAAAATAAAAATAAAAATAAATGAGAAATCAAGACATTCCTAGATAAATAAAAACTGAAATAACTTGTCACTAGCAGATCTGCCCATCAAGAATACTAAAGTAAGACCTTTAGGCTAAAGTAAAAGGACAACAGACCGTAATTCAAATCCACATGACGAATTAAAGAACCACTATTAAAGATAGCTACATAGGTGAGTATAATGGAGAGTTTAAGTGTATTTTCACTTGTCACACTTTTCTTCTCCCATTTCAATTAAAATTTAGAAAGCTGCATAATGCATTAATTACAAAAATGTGTTGATAGGCTCATAAGGAATAAAAAGGTAATTTGTATGACAATAAAGCACAAAGAGTGGAGGAGAAAAGACCCAGACTGAAGCCAAGTTTTATATACAATTGATATTAATCCAAGATAAAACTGTTTTAATATGTTAATTGTAATACCCATGGCAACCACCAAGAAGATACTCCAAAATGTACAGAGTAACAATGAAAAACAATTGAAATAGTGAAACTCCCCATATGACACAAGTGACTGAAACTGACTCAAAATAAATGGAAACATTCAATGACCTATAACAAAGACATTGAATTAGTAATTCAAAACTTTCCACAAAGAAATTCTCAGGCACACTGGTAAATTCTACTACATATTTAATGAAAAATTAA
>NW_028017040.1:0-724 GCF_054177405.1 Leptonychotes weddellii
AACAATGAATCATGGAACACTACATCTAAAACTAATGATGTAATGTATGGGGATTAACATAAGAATAAAAAAAAATTAAAAATTAAAAAAAAAGAATCTTTTCTTAAAGAGTAATCTTTTTTTTAAAAAGATTTTATTTATTTATTTTAGAGAGAGAGAGTGTGCACACGTGGCGGGGGGCGGGGGGGGAAGCAGCAGAGGGAGAGGGACAAGCACACTCTCTGCTGAGCCAGGAGTCCCAGGATCCCAAGATCATGACCTGTGCAGAAGGCAGACGCTTAACTGACTGAGCCATCCACATGCCCCACAGTGAGAACTTTATAGCCATCAAACCTCTGCTTTTTCCCTGAACTTTAGAGAGCCAAGGCTTCCGTGGACCAACTCATCCACAAACAGGAGCTGTTTTCAAGAACAGCTAGAGCTGTTTTTTCTCTCTTCTCATTCAAAGGTTTTTCTACATCCATCCTAGGATTATAATTCCTACCTACACAGTCCGACTGGAAATGGAAATAGCCATGATGTGACACTTTATTCTTAGGATCATGAAATCAGATAGCTGTGAAAACCAGTAGCCTAGCAAAAACTGTGGGAGGGGGCAGAATAGGTTTAGAATTCCCAAAAGCCCTTTCCCCAAACATAGTAATGTGAATATACCTAATGCTACTGAACTGTACACTTAAAAATGGTGAAGATGGCAAGTTTTACGTGTATTTTACTGAAACTA
>NW_028017041.1:0-724 GCF_054177405.1 Leptonychotes weddellii
GTTATACGCAAACAATGAATCATGGAACACTACATCAAAAACTAATGATGTAATGTATGGTGATTAACATAACATAATAAAATAAAAAAAAAGAAAAAAGATTAAAGGAGGTGACACACATACATACAACACTTAACATAATGCTTATGTCAAACAATAGACCTCAAAAATTGCCATTACTGTTATTACTATTGTCATTAGGATTACTTCTCTCCACACATTTTAGACTAGAACCTTTCTCTCACACCACCTTTGTGGTAAACGTCATCATATACACACACTTTTTATTCTCATGCTTCCAACACTAGTTCAACAATAACATAAAGGTCTTTGGGGGGAAAAAAAACTTTAAATAGCCAGTCCTTAAAAACAGCTTTATCATCAGTCATTAGGTCAATAAACTAAAGTTGGAATTGGGAAATCCTATGTTGAGGAAGAAAAATGCCTTCAGCATAGACATAGCTTTTAACATACTCCTCTTACATTGTATGTAAAAATATATTCCTATGATTCAGCTAAATTTCTAGAGCAACAGCACACAGCGTGTTTATTTAAATATTACTATTCCGGAGTCAATTAAAACCTCAAAAAGAAATGGAAATTAATCATGCTATCACACATACTGATTACTCTTTTAATTACACCCTTTCCAGGCTTCAAAGTGAAGAATTTAAAAGTCAAAAGACAACACATAAGGTATAGCACACCTTAAGTGAAAATAACA
>NW_028017042.1:0-11317 GCF_054177405.1 Leptonychotes weddellii
TACAGATAGAATTATAATAAAAGTATGACTATGTTTAGATTGCATTTTGTATTGCAGTGTACTACTACAAATTTAATCTAAATCATCTAAATTCATGAAAATAATAATACATCTCAAATGCTGAGAAATATCAACAATTATTCTTAGAACAAACTGTAAAATTTTCTTCTTATCCACTATTCCACAAGGAAGAGTGTTACTATAGAATCAAAATTCAGTTGTATCTAATGCGAAAATCATTTTAAACTTAAGGAAATCTATGCTGAATAAATATGGGGAAAATAAAAAAAAAATATATATATATATTTAGACAGCAATCCCACTTTTGGGTATATATCCAAAATAATTGAAATCAGGATCTTGAAAAGATATCTTCATTCCTGTGTTCATTGTAGCACTATTCATAATAATCAAGACATATAAATAACCCACATGTCTATCAACAGATAAGTGGATAAAGAAAATATGGTATAATTCACACAATGGAATATTATTTAGCCTTAAAAAGGAAATCTTGTCATATGTGACAACACAGATGAATCTGGAGGATATAAGGCTAAGTGATGAGCCAGAAGGACAAATGATTCCACTTATATGAGGTATCTAAAATAATAAAACTGATAGAAGCAGAGAATAGGATAGTGGTTCCCTGGGGTTGGTGGGGGGGCACAGCAGGGAAATAGGAGTTGTTTAGTAAAAAGTCTTAGATGTACAAGATGAATAAGGTGTAGAGATCTGCTATACAACTCAGTGCCTATAATTAATAATGCTGAATTGTATATTTAAAAATTTATTGAGGATAGATCTCATGTTAAGGGTTCTTACAACAATAAGAGACACAAGAAAACTTTTGGAAATGATGGACATGTCTATTACCTTGACTGCAATGATGGTTTCATGAGGATACACATTATGTCCAAACTCATCGAGTTATATACATTAAATATGTGCATTTTTTTGTACATCAATTATGATGTTATGATGTGGGAAACAAAGGCAAAAGAAAAAAATAAATTTCCTTACTACTTACAGCCCATTGACAAGTCCTTGAAACAGGCAGAGTGAACTTCCTCTAAGAACTCAGCTTCTTTGATGTTGATCCTTCGCTGAAGGCAAAAGGCAATCTCAGGGGCTCCCGGGTGGCTGGTTGATTAAGCATTCACTCTTGGTTTTGGCTCAGGTCATGATCTTGCAGGGGAGCCCTGCATAGGGCTCTGTACTCAGGATGGAGTCTGCTTCAGATTCTCTCTCCCTCTCCCTCCTGCTCACTCTCTTTCTCAAATAAATAAAAAATCTTAAAAAAAAAAAAAAGCAATTTTAGGTTAACATTGTCCCAACCTCCAGGATCCTGTAAGTCTCCTTGAACATACAAAAATTCTTTTGGAAACTTCCTTTATCTCTATCCCCCAAGATATATGTTAGCAATCCTCCAAGCATATGACCCACTGATACATATCTGAAGGATCTCATAATTAAGGTTTTACTAGACAGTAATAAATGAGCTTTTCCTAACAATGGCTAGCCCCCTCCAGGTCCTAAAAACCTTGCTTCCAAAATTCCCTAGAGACTTACACTATCCCTAACCCTCTCCCAGCTTGAAAGTATATAATGGGCCACTTCTCCTGACCTCGGTGCAGCTCTTCCTGCCCACGGATCCTGTCTCTGTGCTTTAATAAAACCACCTTTTTGCACCAAAGTTGTCTCAAGAATTCTTTCTTGACTGTTCGCTCTGAACCCCAACATTTCCACATCAAATTATACCTCATAGAGCTGTTAAAAATGCATATTTGGAAAAGTAAAATTAAGATAGAATTTTTTTTTCTTTTCTATATAAAAGTAGTCCCAAGATAGTCGATTCAGGACTGATGTGGTGTTCCACAAGGTCAGGGAACCATGCTCTGTCATCTTCAGCATGTGGCTTCCCTCTATGGTTCCAGATGGCTATTTGGGTTTCAGTGACCACGATGGCATCTTTGCCAGCAAGAAGAAGGAAGGGGAGGACAAAAAGCATGGTCTTCCTCCTACAGTACTTCCTGGAAGTTGTTTATGTCACTTCTTATATCTCCTCGGCAGAAGTAAGTCACATGGCCACACCTAACCTAAAGGGAGGCTGTAGAATGTAGTCCTTACTCAGAGCAGCCTGAAATCTGGGGCTAGCATTCAGTAGGGAAAGAATATCTCCTATTAAGGAGGAGGGAGAGGACAAATTAGTAGGCTCTGATACATGGATATTCTGTAGATGGTCTTGAATACCATGTTAGAAGAGTTCGTAGTTAATTCATCAAGCAAGTTGGAGATGATAGATTATTTTGAGGCAAAATGTGACATTTTTTAGAAATGTAATCTCTGGCAGTGATGTGTAGGATGGGTTGAAATGAGGAAAAACTAGAAGCAGGGAGGCCAAATAGGTGATCACAATACACAAAGCAAGAAGTACTGTGGACAGAGTTTAGGGAGGCAGCAGGAGGACTGAGAGGAGACACTCAGTTGAAAGAATACAAGGGCTCCAGTAGATAGGCAAACGAGCAAAATGGGCTCCCACCTCACCAGCAAGAAGGTGGGGGCGTGGTGAGGTCTTCTGGGTGCCTGGCATGAGAAAGGCTGCTCGGGCCCCTGGAGGCGTGCAGCTCACATTGAACACCACTGGGACTGACTGAGAGTAAAATAGCACACCTTCATTGGAATCGTCTACAGCAGGAGATATAAAACATTAATCAATATCTCACATTTTACAAATCTCCAACTACCCTGTTAAGTAAGTATAAAATAGCAGACTATGGGTATGTAATCGCTTCTACCTCAGGCCTCAAGATGGGTAATGGTTATATAACAAAGCCAGTATTTCGATATGCTCCAACAGTACATAAAAACTAGCATTTATGTACTGTTTTGTAGGTGACAAAAATTTTCTAAACCATTCAATCATTCCCTTAAATGATATACCCATTTTATAGGTGAGAAGACTGAGAAATAGCCATGTTGAGTAACAGCCTTATTGATGGGAAGGGATGAGGCCAAGATCCTAATTGAGATCTTCTTGCCTCCTAATAATCCCAAGGTCTCCTGCCTTTGCTACTTGAATGAGCAGAAAATGGCCATTTCTGGATTGTGTGTGTGTATGTGTGTGCGTGTGCATGTATGTTGTGCATTTGGTTCTTGCAAAAAATGGAGAATGCGCCGAGTACCTGGGAATCATGATTAACTTGTCATCGTCAAAAATTGCTCCTGCGTGAAAGTGTAGCCAGTGTTCCCTATGACAGGAGTTGTTTCTCCAGCTAGGACATTGAGACTGGGTGGTATTTCTAGCCTTCCTAAATTACTTGTACATATTCTCTTGGTTGGTGTGGTAACGTGCTCCCCTTGTCGCTCCTGATTTATGCGGGCCTTTCATGTTGTTCATTGAACTTACTGAGACTTCTGGGTTGGCTCATGGCCCATCTACATCTCCTTAAACCCTTTTTTCCTAAACTCACAAAGATATAAAGCATGCTTTTAGCCTACTTAAGAGAATTAAATGTCTGCTAACCTAGAATAAATTACATCTGGTTAGGAAAGAAAATAGGAAGTATACTGCAGTTATTGATAACATGAGGAGTTTGGGACCAGCCCAAACATCTCATACTAGGACTTTATGTGCCCTATTTATTTATCATCATGAGCAAATAATGATAGAGCTACTCAATGAAATGTTATTTACTCGTTGAAAAATGGTAGTAACAAAGACTATATAGCCACACATACAAAAATACATTATATAACAAGGGGGAGAATGCAGTTAAATTAAACGTGCCCCACAGTTTTTATTATGTGAAGGGAATCTAAATATGCCCCCCCAAAATATGCCAACTTGGCATAAAAATTGCTTTGAGCTGATGACAATTAAGAAGCAGCAAATACAGAAGGTGCCTTCTGGCTTCCCCCTATCTGCCTAAAAGCAGGATATAAATCTTCTTTTGTGAAGGTGTTCCCCTCCCTGCTCTTGGGCCAGGAGAGCAGTCATTATCACTGGAGACAGAAAGATGGCCCTGAGATGGGTCTGCACAAACAAATCGTACTGAAATAACTCTTATCTTCCATTAGTTTCCTTCATTTATTTACCTTCCCACAATTTACCACCCCCAGGAGCCCAAATCCCTTTTCTTTTGTCTTGCACTTCTCCACAAATTTCTCATCCTTTGTTAGGATGGTATATAAGCCCCAGATTCTGACTACCCCTTTGAGTGACTCATTACTGAGTCTGCCAGTGTATGTGCACATTGGACACATAAATAAACACTGGGGTTTTTCTTCTCCTGTTCATCTGTTCTTTGTCAGTTTAATTTGCAGGGCTCCAGAGCCTAACCTAAGAGGGTAGAGGAGAAAGTTTTTCCTCCTCTACACATGTTAAATAAAAAGGAAAATGGCAGGAAGGAAATATACCACCATGCTAATATTGGTTCTATAGTATGTAGTGCATTCAAACAAAAAAAAAAGTCTTAAAGCAGTATTGCAGTATTTTGTAAGGATTGCAAATTAACTGAACACCAGCATCTCAACTGTTACAAACAAATTTGGCTCAGGAGTTGATCAAAAGTAATACCTGGAGGGGTACTTTGATTTAGGCCTTGATAAAGAGAACAGAACTCGATGAGAGTGAATAAACCCATGCTATGAGGCAAGAGATACACACAGTTTGACAATAGAGTTAACAAAAACGTGATGAAGAGTCAGGCTCTGGAGTCAGACTATTATTTGCAAGGCTTTGGTCAAGTTACTTAACCTTTCTATGCCTCAATTTCCTCTTCTTTAAAATGGGGATAACAGTAACTGCTTGGTGGTGTGGTTGAGGATGAATAATATTGTCTATATACAGTAAGCACTCAATAAAAGTTACTAGAAGCATTCTGAAAATGATTCTTTTCTTGCTAAGAAAACGTTAATAATCATCAGCCATGTGTAGCAAAAGAACAGCTCTATCAAATGTTTGGCAACTTTATTGGCCCTTCCATCTGCTAGATTACCTAAAGCTTCTCCCTGGGTAGCATAGCCCTGGAAATTTCTCTTTGGCCTGGGAGCTCTGCGGTTTCCTCTGTGGGTGGAAAAATAACTCCATATACGGGGTCCAAAATAAAATGATTTCCACAAGGGTCAGAAAAACAGATGCCATGATATGTCCCGTGAAACGCTGTCGTAGGTAGCCTTTCCCACTCGGCAGCACACCAGGGATGGGTCACAGGCTCCAACATGCAGCTCCCCTCATGTTAGGCATGAAGAATGGGTAAAATGAAAGGGGTATGGGTGAGTCAGCTGTAGGAGGCAGAAAGTGTCATTATGAGGATGACAGACTAGCAGTGATGCTCTGCCACAAATTAGCTTTGTGACCCTGGGCAAATGGATTCACTCTGAAAGGAGGGGCTGAAAAGAGGGGGCACAGCTGGATAGATTCCAACACTAAAATTCTATGTTTATGCACCCCTCCCAGGGACTACGTCCTCTGAAACGACAGAGGAAACACTGCAGGTCCTCATAGCCCTCTACTGACTCACGTGATCCCAGGCAGATTACAGTGCACCCCCAGCCCTTCTTCACCAATAAAGTCGGACTCAAGCTGAATTTAGGCTGAGTTGAGGATAGAGGTTCTGAGCTCCCCGCTTATGCAGGCTCTGTGTTTCCTGGCTATCATCATTGCCGTGGCCTATTGCTGCCTCATCTTTGGGATCCCCTCATGCTGGGTACTCTGCTTCTCTTTTCTCCCAACACCCTTTTAAACTGTGCTGATCTCTTCCTTTCCTTCTCAGAAGTTCAGTTTACTTTTGGCCTGAACTTAGAGCTTTGGTGATGAAAGAAAGGAGATCGTAGTTCTTCTAATCAGAGCTATATTTTCAGGACAGAGCTGCCTAAACCCACTAGAAATAAAACAAGAGGAGATATGAGGTCATGGGCAAATCCCACCTGGCTCCCTCTGGTTGGAGAAGAGCCCAGGGAGAATTTAGTTTCTGGCAGGTTGAGCCCAAAAAGGCTTGTGGGGTGGATGCTGTATACTGGTGTCTCTTATTAGCTGATGGGTTGCAGGGAGAGCTCTTTTCTGGGTGCTGGATAGAGCTGCCTCCAATCCTTGTTCTACCCCCAAGTCTTCATGACTGACCAAGGTCTAGGAGAGCCTTAATCTTTGACACATGGAATGCTGAAACCAGAGGGTCCCTAAAAGCTGTTCTGTAGTGTGACACCAAAGCCCTATTTGGTGTGGCCCTGAAAACCTGTAACACATATGGCTGGTGCAGAACACACTGGGGAGGACTTCCAGTTGGATTAGGAACCTTGTCATTTTCACACAACCTGAATAATGTTGTGTGACCAATACACACACACACACACCCACACACACACCCACACAGAGACTTATGCTCAAAGCAGGTGACTAGACAATGAATGACCTGTTTGCCAAGGCATTTGAAATATTCACTCCAGGATGGCAAATAGCCGTAAGTACAAGTCTTATGATCTGGTAATAATAGCTGTGGGTGGTAGGCAGTGTTTATTGCACTCTTATGAAATGTCAGGTGCTTAATAAGGATTATATTATTTCATGGTCACTATACATTTATCAGGATAGGGCTACTTTTCTCCACATTTTATGGATGGGAAAACGGAGGCTTGGAAAACTTAAATAACTGTTCCAAACTCACAAAGCCACTAAGTGGTGAAAACAGAATTTAAATACAAGTAGTCAGTCCATGGAGCCTGTGCACCCATCAGAAAAACTGAACTATTTCCTCACATGTGGTCTCTTTCCCAAGGATATGGTTAACACTGCTTATTCTATAATGAATTTCATTCATTGTAGGTTAAGAACTAGGATTTTGGAGACTTACTGCCTGGCTTCGAATTTCATTCCTGCCCTCTATTTATTGTTGTAATCTTGGGTGACTTGGCTTAACTAACGCTGTGCCTTAGTTTCCTCATCTGTAAAATCCCCTCATCTGGGGATAATAATAGTACCAAGCTCATGGCTTATTGTGAGGATTAAGTGAGATAACACAAATAAATCTCTTAAAACATAGTATTAGTCCTTCTCATCATATGTTAGTTATTATTAATGACACACATTTATTGATTGTCTACTATGTGCCAGGTACTAGGTTCTTAGATATAGACAGAAGAGAGGAAAGGTATTTTGTGGTTAAAAAGATAAGTTATGGGGAGGGGAAGACAGATATTTAAAGCAATTGTGATACAGAGTACTATAATCCATCATGTAACACTAAGAAAGAAGTGATGGGTAGGAGATAAAGCTGTAGGGGAAGGTTTGGGGCCAGACTCCGCATGTCAAAGGAATCGTATTTGCTAAGAGGTTGGGACTTCATCCTCTGTAGGCAATCAAGGGGCTGGGGCATTTTATTTTATTTTATTATTTTGGGGGGGTGCATTTTAAAAATAGGGCATGGCACAATCATTTAAGGGTTTTATTCCCCTCTATCTGAGCCCCACTTAACCAGAGGTGAGTGTAAGCAAAGATCCACAGAAGAAGAATAGTTCTTATGAAACTTTTTGGCCAGATTTTTAAAAATTCTGTTTGGAAGCTGATCTGTAGATTTTTATATAAGAAGATTGATTGTACAAAAAAAGGACTTCAAATCATTTTATATCCTGATCCCATATGCATCGTGCAAGTGACTCTCATTGACTTAATACATTTGGCACCCTCCAGCATGTATAAAACATGGTGTATAAATAGTAGCATAGCCCATGTTGCCAGGGGCTTCTCTTGACTAGGGCAAAGATGACCCTGTATTCTCTTGAGAATATGAGGTGACACATAAGGCAGTTCCCTCACTGTGTCTGCCAGAGAGTTTGAGCTGGGGACATAATCCCCAGGGAACAGCAATAATTTTAAGAGTCCTAGCTAGGGTTGGCTGGTTTTCACAGCAGTAAGCCCAACCTGTTCCACCGGTTCCAGTCTGCATGGCTGATTAAATGACCAGCATAGCAAGCCAGCTCCAACACCGAGACTTAAAGGAAGTGGAAAAACCCAGGCTAATAATGAAATAGCCAAGGATGGGTGCAAGGATTTAGCATACAATGTTCATCTCAGAGTTGATGATAGTAGTAAGAATGCCCAACAATTGGTGAAGTGCTTAACAAATATTATAGTACATCTGTAACACTCATTCATTACTGCATAGTTATTGAAAATGATAGGAAGAGTACTCATTGACAACCCAAGCAGGTTGTACTCTACCACCATGTTAAAAAAAAAAGCTTCTAAGATGATATGCAAAATAAAATCTTTTTTTTGTAAAAGAAAATAAAAGGCTCATATTTTAGTAGTTATTATCTCTAGGGGGAGGATTATAGTTAATTTTTATTTTACCCTTTGCTTATGTGTACTATATAATTTTTCTATACTGAATATCTATTAATTTTGTGTCTAAAGTTATTTTTTTTTAATTAAAAAAAATTAAATGTAACTGGTGGGAACACAGAGGCATTTGACAACAGGGTACAGAGAACATTCAAGGGCCAGATTGTGATGCCCAACACTGGTGATGGGAATAACAAGAAAATGAAGCACATGCGGCCCAGCGGCTTCCAGAAATTCCTGGTCCACAACATCACAGAGCTGTAAGTGCTGCTGATGTGCAACAGACCTTATTGTGCGGAGATTGCTCAAAAAATGGTTTCCTCCAAGAACCACAAAGCCATCGTGGAAAGAGCAGCCCAGCTGGTTATCAGAGTCACCAATCCCACTGCTAGGCTGCACAGCAAAGTAAATGAATAGGCAGCTCATGGGCATGTTTTATTTGTGGTAAATAAAACCACAAATTAGGGTGGTTATCTAGGGCAATACTTTGTAAGCTACCTTTTCTTCTCTGCCCACTTGCTTTGCACCTTGCAAACTTCTCCCGTCACTCAGCAAACTCCTTCCCCAGGACCCTAATGAGATTCCCTCATTCTTCTACCTTTCCCTTTTGCCTCTGAGTTCCATAAAGAAGCCTCTGGAGAACCTCTCTGGCAAAGGCAGATCTCTCCCAGAGGGCACTAGAACAGTTAATGGTGAACAGGGTAAAGCAGAATCCACTGCAATGAACTTGGGAGAGGAAATCTGCGAATTCTCATATATCGATGCTTTTTTGTTACCACACATCCTACAAGTGAGTGAGGCTACCCTGCCCATTCTACTGCTGCTTCTCTGTGCCCTAGACCCGGCAGTCGTCATGGGATTGTGCGCAAGGAAACCCAGAGTCTCCAGATAAGTCTTGTTGTGCAGCTCAGGAGAGGCTGAGAAGCAGATAATTAGACTGCACCATAGACCAAGAGCCTGCACTCTAGGAAAGCATACTGTGGACAAAAAACCTTAGGACATATACCCACTTGTGCAAGAAACAGAAATTTTCTTTGTTGTTCTTTAACTGTACTCATGCCTTAACTTTCATCCTATCTGCTGCTAGAAACGCAATTTCGTTCAGAGGTCCCCCATCTCTGTGAGGTTGGGTCTAAGTTCCAGGAGGCTAATATTATGTCACAGCATTGGGAAGGGACATCTATTAGGCTGGCATCTGCTTAGACGTCCATTCCCTCTCCTTGGTCCACATGTGTACTGTTATCTCATCCCCATTTCTGACCTCTGGGCCTCTCCAAGTGTGGCTCTTTTTGCTTCTGTCAGCCCACTCTTGGGCCCATTTTTTGGTGCATCTTCCTTTTCTGCTTGGGAGCATGAGGGAATTCAATGAGGCTGTTGCAGGCCCATCAACGCAGACACCCCACCTAACCATTTTCATTCATTGCTTCTGCTTCCTGCCCAGTGCCGGATAAACTGGGGAGGCCTATCACCACTTGGGTTCCATTTGGGCAGTAAGAATAAACACCTTCTGCACTTGAATCCCCCAGACCTGTGTAGGGTTTCTAGCATTCCCCCGACACCCGACCCCAGGGAAGGCAAGGCACAGAGCAGCTCTTCAGGGGCCCAGCTTTTTATACTCCCCTCTAGTTCTCTTCTCCTGGCAACCCAGGGGATTTGGGAAAGCTAGTTTGGAGGGTGGGAAAAACTGGCTCTGGGTCATTATGTATTCTTTGGAATCTTTTGTCCTATGCCCTGTGCTCTTTCTAGTCCCTGCTGGGGGTTAGGCTTTTAGAACTACAAAGGCTCTTTTCCCCGCCCCCCACCCCAACCCCACCCCAGTGTCATTCCTGCCCAGAGGCAAAGTGCACTGAGCTTGAGTGGGAGGAAGGGCCATGGGAAAATCCTGGGGCTGGGTGGGGGCCCTGTGGTTAATATCTTAAAATATTATTCCACCACAGGGGTCTGATATGTAATGTTTGGCGAGGGCTGATTCTGGCTTTTTATGAATGTCTAAGAATATCACGCTCCTGCTCAGTCTCCCCCATTAGGTGATGATTAGATTATAAGACACTGCTCACATACGGTCAGTGTAATTGATTCCTTTGATCATGTCCATTTATTTAAAGAGCAGAGATTATTGTATCTTCCTGTACTATACAAGTGCAACTTTTGTGTGTGCATCTGAGATTAATTGCTATGAAACGAAGTACACCATTTTCCTCTTCTTGACTTTCACATAAATGGAATCATATACTGTACTTTCTTTTTTTTATTTTTATTTTATTTTATTTTTTTAAGATTTTATTTATTTATTTGAGAGAGAGAATGAGAGACAGAGAGCACGAGAGGGAAGAGGATCAAAGGGAGAAGCAGACTCCCTGCCGAGCAGGGAGCCCGATGCGGGACTTGATCCAGGGACTCCAGGATCATGACCTGAGCTGAAGGCAGTCGCTTAACCAACTGAGCCACCCAGGCGCCCCTATACTGTGCGTTCTTGTGTCTGGATGCTCTTGCTCCACTTAATATTTGTGAGATTCACTCATGTGGTTTTCTGTATTTTTAAAAATTACTGCATAAGACTCCATGGTAAGAATAGGCGAGAACTTATTGACCTGTTCTCTTATTGATAGATATTTGGGTTGTTCCCAATTTTTGGTTCTCATTAAAAAAGCTGCTAAGAATTCTGGCACATGTCGGCTAGTAGCACTGGCTTCATTCTTCTTGGGTATATACCTAGGGTGGGATTGCTGGGTCATCAGACAGTTGCATGTTTACCTTTAGTGTCTAAAGCCAAATGGCTTTTTTTTTTTTTTAAAGATTTTATTTATTTATTTGAGAGAGAGAGAATGAGAGAGAGCACATGAGAGGGGGGAGGGTCAGAGGGAGAAGCAGACTCCCTGCCGAGCAGGGAGCCCGATGCGGGACTCGATCCCAGGACTCCAGGATCATGACCTGAGCCGAAGGCAGTCGCTTAACCAACTGAGCCACCCAGGCGCC
>NW_028017043.1:0-724 GCF_054177405.1 Leptonychotes weddellii
CATTCTCTCTCTCGCTTACTCCCTCTCTCAAGTAAACAGATGAAATCTTAAAAAAAAAAACAAAAATAACACAACAGACACAGTGATGAATGGAACAGAATAGAGAACTCAGAAGTTGATCCTCAACTGTACGGTCAATTAATCTTTGACAAAGCAGGAAAGAATATCTAATGGAAAAAAGATAGTCTACTCAGCAAATGGTGTTGGGAAAACTGGACAACATGCAAAAGAATGATACTAGGTGACTTTCTTACAACAGTAACAAAAATAAATTCAAAATGGATGAAAGACCTAAATGTGAGACAGGAAACCATCAATATCCTAGAAGAGAATACGGACAGCAACCTCTTTGACCTCAGCTGTAGAAACTTCTTATTAGATATGTCACCAGAAGCAAGGGAAACAAAAACAAAAATTAACTATTGGGACCTTCACCAAGATAAAAATCTTCTGCACAGGGAAGGAAACAACCAACAAAACTAAAAGGTAACCTTTGGGATGGGAGAAGATAATTGCAAATCACAGAAATGATAAACAATTAGCATCCAAAATCTATAAAGAATAAACCAAACTCAACACCCAAAAACCAAATAATCCAGGTAAGAAATGGGCAAAAGACATGAATAGACATTTTTCCAAAGAAGACATCCAGATGGCCAACAGACCCATGAAAAGATACTCAATGTCACTCATCACCAGGTAAATACAAATCAAAACTATGATG
>NW_028017044.1:0-724 GCF_054177405.1 Leptonychotes weddellii
GAAAGGAAAGGAAAGAAGAGAAGAGAAAAGAAAAGAGAGAAGAAAAGAAAAGAAAAATGACTGTGATGCTGTGCAAGAAAATTTGGGGATAGGCCTACTCAGACTGGTCAGGAATTGCCTTCCTAAAAAGTAACAATTAAGCAGTGACATAAAGAAAGAGTCAGCCACATAAAAAGCCAAGGTAAGAGCATTTCAGGAAAAACAGTATGCAGAAAAGCCTGCTGGAAAGAGTCCCTTGCATTTGGTGAACTCAGAGAGCCAATGTGTCGGAAACACAGTGAGCTAAGCTGAGGTCAGACCATGCAGGTCTCACAGGCAAAGGCAGAATACGTATTTTATTTGAAATGCAACAGAGGCACTGAGAAGTTTTAAATACAAAGTTTAAACACAAAGTGACAAAAGCTGATCTTTTTTTAAAGATTTATTTTGAGAAAGTGAGAGAGAGAATGGCGTGGGGGCAGAGGGAGAGAGAAAGAGAGAGAGAGAAAGAATCCCATGCAGACTCCATGCCGAGCACAGAGCCCGGAGCCCGGCTCAGGGCTCAATCCCACAACCATGAGACCATGACCTGAGCCGAAATCAAGAGTCAGACGCTCAACTGGCTGAGTCACTCAAGCGCCCCAAGTCAATTCATTTTTTTTTAAAAGATCACTCTGGGGGCACCTGGGTGGTTCAGTTGGTTGGTTGGTTAAGCGACTGCCTTCGGCTCAGGTCATGATCCTGG
>NW_028017045.1:0-724 GCF_054177405.1 Leptonychotes weddellii
GAAATCCAGGTCTCCTACTCCTCCGCCATCTTGCTCCAGTCAAGATTCTTAAAAAGAATAGATTCCTCTCCCTCTTGTTTCCTCATCTCCCACCCACCTCTCAGCCCACTGCAATCTGGCTTCTACTTTTACTACTTGACTGAAATTCCTTTTTGGAAGGTCAAAGGTCACTAAGGATTGGTCAAGGTGAAATCCAACTCTAAATGTCCAGCCCTTATAACACTTGACCCCTTCACGGCAACTGACAGTGCAGAGATGAAAAGTAATATTACACGTATAGTAAGTGCTTGGTAATGTCATCTATTATTATTAAGATTATTGCTAACTCCCTAACTTCTTGAGACCTATCCTAAGGCTTTCTGGAAACAACTTTGGTTTGTTTGCTTGCTTTTCTCTTACCCATCTGATCTCTCTTACTTCATTTCCTTTACTTGATCTTATGCCTTTGCTTACTTTTTTAATGTTGTGTTCTCCAGAGTTCTATTCTGTGCTTTTCTCTCCCTACGCGTGTCCCAGGGAGGTTCTATTTACTTCTAGAACTTCAGAAATTCATTTCTCTAGTCCAGAATTTGTTTTAATGAATCATGGATTTTTACTTCTGATTCTTTTATGAATATCTCTACCTGGATGTTTTAAAGGGCTACCCAACTCAACATACGCAATGTGGAATTTCTTTCCTTTGTTATGCCTGTCTACCCCTCTCTGCTACTCCTTTAGTATTGCA
>NW_028017046.1:0-724 GCF_054177405.1 Leptonychotes weddellii
CCCGCCGCCGTTTATCCTCCGGTGTCCGCCCGTGGAATCAAGGCTCCCCACTTCATACCTCAAAACCAACTGCCTGCGATATTCTGCTTGTAGAGATCCAGATCTTCTTACATCTCAGGCTGGTTTCGTGGGCGCTCAGAGTGGTCTGGTAGATATCCAGCTCAATTCCGGGGACCGGTTGGAATAGGGTCCCCTACTCTCCGCCATCTTTCCTCCCCTCCTGTCATCTCTATTTTCAATTTTTTGAGGAACCTCCATACCGTTTTCCACAGTGGCTGCACCAGCTTGCATTCCTACCAACAGTGCACAAGCCTTCCCTTTGCTCCACATCCTTGCTGACACTTGTTATGGTCTTTTGGTTTTGTTTTTTTTTTAAGATTTTATTTATTTATTTCAGACAGAGAGAGAGAACATGAGCAGGGGAGAGGGGCAGAGAGAGAGAAGCAGGCTCCTAACTGAGCAGGGAGCCTGATGTGGGGCTCGATCCCAGAACCCCAAGATCATGATCTGAGCCGAAGGCAGACACTTAACAGACTGAGCCACCCAGGTGCCCCTGTTACTGTCTTTTGATACTAGACATTCTGGCTAGTGTGAGGTAATACCACATTGTGGTTTTAATTTGCATTTCCCTGATGATTAGCCAGGTTGAGCAACATGTGTCTGTTGGATATTTGTATGTCTTCTTTAGAAGAATGTTTATTCAGACCCTCTGTCCATTTTTATT
>NW_028017047.1:0-724 GCF_054177405.1 Leptonychotes weddellii
GAGGCAGGGAGGCAGCGAGGCAGCGAGGCAGCGAGGCAGGGAGGCAGCGAGGCAGCGAGGCAGCGAGGCAGGGAGGCAGAGAGGCAGGGAGGCATAGAGGCAGCGAGGCAGGGAGGCAGCGAGGCAGCGAGGCAGGGAGGCAGCGAGGCAGGGAGGAAGGGGGGGAGGCCCAGACTCCGGGGCAATGCTCTGTCCAGTGCAGACCCGCTTCCAGGGGAGTGAAGCCTGAGAGCATTTACCTGCGCCTCTCGCTGCCCCAGGCTGGGGAGCCCCGGGGAGGAGGGTGAGCCGGGGCAGCGATGGGCCCCCCACTCCATCCCCAGCGCCTCCAGTTTCTCTGTGTTGTCTGTAGCTGCTTGGCGTCATTTGGGGTCCCTCCTGCCAAATAAGCACATTTAAACAGTCGCTTTCAGGCAAGCACTCCTTGCGAAGAAGAAAGGAGTGAGTCTCAGGGAAGGGAAGTGGCTCGTCCAGGGGCTCGGAAGCACTCACCTTTGTCGAGAACCCACTCTGTGTGGGAGACCGTACTGACCATCGCGTCCAGGGTGCCCCATGCCCAGTGACCCCGGCCCTGTGTAGCCGATGACAGAATGAGGTAGACTCTTGGTGACTGATGCTCTGCCTGAGATTTCCGGCACAGGGAGGCCCTGGGGTCCACGTCCTGCCCCCCCCGAACCAGCTGCGTTCAGCTCTGTCTGATGCAGGAGATCCGACTTCCCTTCCA
>NW_028017048.1:0-724 GCF_054177405.1 Leptonychotes weddellii
GGCCGGGGCAACATTCCTTTAGACTCAGTTTGAGGGGACTATATCCTAACCTCTAAGACATTGTTGCCTGATTAATTCAACTAATTCTGATCACGCTGAATCTCTGTGAAGCCCTCAAGCATGTGCAGTGTTCAGATGATTCTATATTAATTTTTAATTGTTATATATAGCTTAGTAAGTGTGAAATCTCGTTCATGGACATTGTTTTCTTCATAAAACAGTTTGACAACTCCTTCAGGGGAGAGAGATTACTACAGCTCTCACTCTCTTATCCTCTGTCTTTAATTTTACTCAAGCAGGGTTCTGTATTCTGTACACAGATAGCCAGAATCCTATGTCAGGTGCTTGGCTCCAGAGCCTAAGGGACTATTTCCTTATGTAAACTCCATCCCCAGGAGGGGCAATGTAGACCTCAGGTTGGCATGGAGTGTGAGTCAGAACTGCACAAAGCCAAAAGCTGCTAGATTTGATGCAAACCCTTAATCATGTGTGCTGGTTCCTCTGCCTTTGGCTGGACTGCCTTTCCAGTCCCATTCTCTGCCCTTTCTGCTCTGTTCTGTGCCCTTGGAGACTGACCTCTATGGGCACCATCAGCCAGGCTCCCTTGCCCTCAGCATGTGGTTGGCTTTGGCCAATGTTTTGCTCCAGCAGGAGATGGCAGGTGGGAGGACAGAGGAGTTGAGGACCCATAGTCCAGCTGCTGTCGGACCGTCCCTTGCTCAAA
>NW_028017049.1:0-724 GCF_054177405.1 Leptonychotes weddellii
AAAAAAAAAAAAAAAAAAAGGATACGTGGGCAGAGACAGTATGTAGGCAGCAAAACCTAAAATATTTACTATTGGTCCTTAAAAAAATGTGCTGACCCCTGATGTAGAGTATGGATGTCTGTGAGTGTGTGTATGTGTTAGCGAAAAGCAAAAGGTAAAGAGAAAGGAGAGATGCCAACATAGGGGAACAAGGTAGGATAAGAATGCTGCCCCCAGAACAGCAGAGCCTCTGGACCCTCTGGACCAGGTGTGGCTACTCCTCAAGGTATTCATCTCCTTCTCACTAGTACACTGAGGGCTCCATCCACATCCCCATTTCCAGTGTCTTTGGGGCACCTGCATCGGGAATACCTCAGACACCACACAGTCAACTGGTCAAACCCTAATGCGTGAGCTTCCTTCCCGAATCTCATCCCCATCCCCATCTGTCCATATCATCTAATGACCTCCCCTCCCACCACTTAGTTTTTTACAACTATCAAAGCATTTATTCCAGAAATAGCCTAACTGGCTTCTGTCAGTCTATTCAGCCTACCTTTGTACCATCACCAGAATCCATTCTCTAAAACACAGATCATGACCCATCTGGAACCTGCCAATGGCTTCCCATTTTCTATATGAAGTATGAATCCCTTGCTTTAAAAAACAAAGTCCTTCCATGTGACCTCAAGCTTCCTTTATAAGTCCTCTGCTATCTCCTGGTCCAAACTTTCTTTAGTTTCAG
>NW_028017050.1:0-724 GCF_054177405.1 Leptonychotes weddellii
CACTCTGTCATCATTGCCATCACATCATACTCAGCCCCAAGTGTGTGCCACCTAGAAATCACCTCCACACACCTTGGAGGATTGATAGGAGGGAACTTAGATAAGCATATGGAAATTAGTTCTATCAGAGAAAGAGAGGTGAACATAAGTGGTTAGGAGTGGCCAGGAGTGGGAGGAGGGCAGACTGTTTTACAAAAAGCATATATAAGAGAAGGGTTTTAGAAACACTCCATTTTCAAAATGGGGATCTGTGCATGGGATCTGTAGACAGGACAAGAGAGAGTGGGATGGCCTGGTTCACCCTCCACCTCCTGAACCTTCTCTGGGCTGTGGCTGGGACCAGCACCTGGACCCAAAGCTCATGCTGTGAGTATGGTAGTTCTTCCAGAGAGGTCAGGGAAGCAGCTCCCCTAGGGACAGGGCGAAACCTCACACACGGAGGTCTGCTGAGGAGAAAGTAATTGAAAACAGCAATCACTGTAGGAGTTCCAAATGGGTGAGTCAGGGTGAGTGCATGCTTCATCTTTCCTGGTCAAATAGCATAAGTTCGACATTTGGGGAAAGATGGCAGAGGAGTAGGGGACCCTATTTCAACTGGTCCCTGGAATTGAGCTGGATATCTACCAGACCACTCTGAGCACCCACGAAACCAGCCTGAGATGTAAGAAGATCTGGATCTCTACAAACAGAATATCGCAGGCGGTTGGTTTCGAGGTACGAAGCG
>NW_028017051.1:0-723 GCF_054177405.1 Leptonychotes weddellii
TTTTTTTTTTTTTTAAAGATTTTATTTATTTGACAGAGACAGAGATAGCGAGAGCAGGAACACAAGCAGCGGGAAGGGGAGAGGGAGAAGCAGGCTTCCCCCCGAGGAGGGAGCCCGATGTGGGACTCGATCCCAGGACCCTGGGATCATGACCTGAGCCGAAGGCAGACGCTTAACGACTGAGCCACCCAGGCGCCCTCATGCGAGTAGTTATTGATGTGCTTTTAAATAATCCCGTTTTTGTTGTTTTGTTTAATTGACAGTTGAAATACATATCAAGTTTTCACTGTGAAGGGCTCTCTCTTGACCCCGCTTTGTCTTGATACCTGTTTTCTTTCTTGAGATTTTCTGTTTTTTGTCAGTACATTCTCCTGCTGTGAAATGAAAGCTCCCATGACCTGTGGAGGACGGGGCCACCCAGCTGTCGCCCACGTCCCTTTGTAGAGGAAAGAGAAGGGCAAGCGGTGATCAAAACTAGGGTACGGTTTGACAGAACATTAGGACACACCAGCAAGACCTGAAAAGGGGCGCCTGGGTGGCTCAGTTGGTTGAGCGACTGCCTTCGGCTCGGGTCATGATCCTGGAGTCCCGGGATCGAGTCCCGCATCGGGCTCCCTGCTCGGCGGGGAGTCTGCTTCTCCCTCTGCCCCTCCCCCCTCTCATGCTCTCTGTCTCTCATTCTCTCTCTCTCAAATAAATAAATAAAATCTTTAAAAAAAAAAA
>NW_028017052.1:0-723 GCF_054177405.1 Leptonychotes weddellii
GTTTCCTCATCTTTACCCCTTCAGGTCCCAATCCAAAAGTCACGTCTTCAATGCAGCCTTCTCTGACTCTAACTAAACAGCTCTCACCATACCCTATGACCTTCACAATCTACCAAAACCTGTTTTATCTTCTCCATATTTATCAGTATTACCTTACTGATAATTAAAATTATCTTACTGGGCACCTGGGTGGCTCAGTTGGTTAAGCGACTGCCTTCAGCTCAGGTCATGATCCTGGAGTCCCAGGATTGAGTCCCAGGATTGAGTCCCGCATCAGGCTCCCTGCTCAGCAGGGGGTCTGCTTCTCCCTCTGACCCTCCCCCTTCTCATGCTCTCTCTATCTCATTCTCTCTCTCAAATAAATAAATAAAATCTTTAAAAATAAATAAATAAATAAAATTATCTTATTTATATACATGTTTATTATCTATCTACCCGCCCACACAATCCTTTTTTAGATTGATTATTTATTTATTTATTTGTTTGTTTGTTTGACAGAGAGAGAGACACACTGAGAGAGGGAACACAAGCAGGGGGAGAGAGAGAG
Source organism: Leptonychotes weddellii (assembly GCF_054177405.1). Classification (NCBI taxonomy): domain Eukaryota; kingdom Metazoa; phylum Chordata; class Mammalia; order Carnivora; family Phocidae; genus Leptonychotes; species Leptonychotes weddellii. Next base: position 548 of record NW_028017052.1, read on the forward strand.
GGAGAAGCAGGCTTCCCACTGAGCAGGGAGCCCAACGCAGGGCTGGATCCCAGGACCCTGGAATCATGACCCGAGCTGAAGGCAGACCAAAAACTATCTCGGGTGGCTCAGCCAGTAGAGCGTCTGACTCTTGGTTTCGGCTCAGGTCATGATCTCAGGGTTGTGAGATCAAGCCC
>NW_028017053.1:0-395 GCF_054177405.1 Leptonychotes weddellii
CAGACAGGAAGTAGATAGATCCAAGCTCAAAGCTGACCATGGACCTACCAAGGTAAGGCCACGTTTGCTATGCTTATTTCTGTTGTTTAAAAAAATAGGTAATTTCATGGAAAAACGTTCCATGCTCATGGATTGGAAGAACAAATATTGTGAAGATGTCAATGCTACCTAGAGCAATCTACACATTCAGTGCAATCCCCATCAAAATACCATCCACTTTTTTCATAGAAATGGAACAAATAATCCTAAAATTTGTATGGAACCAGAAAAGACCCCGCATAGCCAGAGGAATGTTGAAAAAGAAAAGCAAAGCTGGCGGCATCACAATTCCAGACTTCAAGCTCTATTACAAAGCTGTCATCATCAAGACAGCATGGTACTGGCACAAAAACAGG
>NW_028017053.1:495-1000 GCF_054177405.1 Leptonychotes weddellii
TCAAGCTCTGTTACAAAGCTGTCATCATCAAGACAGCATGGTACTGGCACAAAAACAGATACATCGATCGATGGAACAGAATAGAGAGCCCAGAAATGGACCCTCAACTCTATGGTCAAGTAATATTCGACAAAGCAGGAAAGAATGTCCAATGGAAAAAAGACAGTCTCTTCAACAAATGATGTTGGGAAAATTGGACAGCCACATGCAGAAGAATGAAACTGGACCATTTCCTTACACCACACACAAGAATAAACTCCAAATGGTTGAAAGACCTAACTGTGAGACAGGAGTCCATCAAAATCCTAAAGGAGAACACAGGCAGCAACCTCTCGACCTCAGCCACAGCATCTTCTTCCTAGAAATATCACCAAAGACAAGGGAAGCAAGGGCAAAAATGAACTATTGGGACTTCATCAAGGTAAAAAGCTTTTGCACAGCAAAAGAAACAGTCAACAAAACCAAAAGACAACCAACAGAATGGGAGAAGATATTTGCAAATGAT
>NW_028017054.1:0-11316 GCF_054177405.1 Leptonychotes weddellii
TTTGTTCCCTGCGAGCTTTCCGTACAGCTTTGGAGGCAGAGAGTGAAAATGGCGGCCTCCCAATCTCCACCCCGGAGGAGCCAAGAACTCAGGGCCCCACTCCTCAGTGAGCCCCCAGAGAAAAGTCGTCAGTCACTCCCATCTCCCCGGTCTCTGGCTGCACTCCGTGCTCACCCGGCCTGTGACCGTGCGTTTCTATCTCTGGCACCCGACCCCGGGTGGAGTCTCCAAACCCAGCAGATCCCTGCGGTGCACTCCCGTGCGGCTCCTCCCAGGGGAGGAAGGTGAGTCTCCCCGCATCTGCCGCTTGTTGGATCCTTGCTGGAGGAGCAGTGGCCCGACTGTGCCGCGGATCACGGTTTATGGCAACCCCGAGCTGAGAGCCCGCGCCTGGGCTCCGCCTCTGCAGCCGGCTTCCCTGCTCCGATACCTGAGAGCTCTGCCGCACTCAGGCACCCCCGGTCTTTCTGTGACCCCGAGGGTCCTCAGACCACACTGTCCCTGAGGGTTCCACCCCCCGCTTAGCCACGGAGGGTTCCACCCCCCGCTTAGACTTTTAAAAGTTCCGATTTTGTGCTCCGCTTCTCTATCACTTGCCAGAAGCGGCCAACGGAGGCCCCTCCCCCGCCGTCTATCCTCCCGAATATCGCCTCGGATTCACTTCTCCGCACGTCCTACCTTCCAGAAAGTGGTCACTTTTCTGTTCAGAGAGTTGTTGCTATTCCTTTCTTCGATCTCCTGTTGAGTTTGTAGGTGTTCAGAATGGTTTGATCTGTATCCAGCTGAATTCCTGAGAGGAGACGAAATCCAGGTCTCCTACTCCTCCGCCATCTTGCTCTGCCCCCACAACCGAGGGCAAACATTCTAATGTTGAATCTCCACAGCTTACTATCACATTTTGTTTCTAACCATTTATGGTAAAACCTCACACTCTCTTTTCTGCATATTTTGCTTAGCAATTATGAAGCAGTCATATCTAATTTATTCTAGAATATGAAGTAGATATATTTTGGCTTATATTCTGTGACAAATCACATTTGTTTAGTGATTTTGATGTAATCATGTATTTTGGTTAATGATTTTTTACCTTAGAGATTGTTTAAAACAGACCGGAGATTGATAGGCTTACATGAATTACAGTTGATGTGTTGTCTTTGTTTTGTTCTTCCTCCCAGTTATAGTGTAATTCATTTTGTAGTAGGACATTTATCTATTTTAAAAATTTATTTAAAACTTACCTGTACCTTTAACTGTGACCAAAGCTAATTCTTTATACAAGTATCTTGCAAAAATTTCAGTAAATTCTGCTTTACCTTTTTAAAAATAGACTTTATTTTTTAGAGCAGTTTTATATCAGGACACAACTGAACAGAAGATACAGAGTTCCCATGTACTCTCTGCCTCACCCCCCACTATCACCATTCTTCACCAAACGAGTGCCTTTGTTACAACTGATGAGCTACACTGACATATCATTATTATACAAAGTCCATAGTTTACATTAGGGTTCATTTTGGGGGTTGTTCATTCTATGGGTATTAAAAATGTATAATGACATGTATCTACCATTATCATATCATAGAGAATAGTTTCTCTGCCCTAAAAATTCTATGTGCTCTGCCTCTTTATCCTGCCTCTTCTAACCTCTGAAAACCACTGATCCTTTTACTTTCTCCATAGTTTTGCCTTTTCCAAATGGTCATATATTTGGAATCATACAGTGTGCAGCCTTTTCAGATTGGCTTTTTTTACTTAGTAATATGTTTCAGTCTCCTCCATGTCTTTTTATGGCTTGATAGCTCATTTATTTTACTTACTGAATGTTATTCCATCGTGTGGATGTACCACAGTTTATTTAGCCATTCACCTACCAAAAGACATTTTTGGTTACTTCCAGGTGTTGGCAATTAGGAATAAAGCTACTGGAAACATCTGTGTGCTGATGATTGTGTGGATGCTTTCAGTTCATTTGACTAAATACCAAAGAATGTGATTGCTGCTTTGTATAGTAAGATCATGATAGTTTTGTCAGAAACTGCCAAACTATCTTCCCAAATGGCTTTACCATTTTGCACTCCCAGTTCCTATTGCCCTACATCCTCTCAAGCATTTGGTGCGGGCAGTATTTTGGAATTTCATCATTCTGATCGGTGTGCAGTGGTGTCTCATATTAATTTGCATTTCCCTGATGACATATGATGTCGAACATATTTTCATATACTTATTTGTAATTTGTGTATGTTCTTTTGTGAGATTCTATTAAGATTTTTGACCGATTTTTAAAATCAGGTTGTTTATTTTCTTGTTGAATTTTAAGTGTCCTTTGCATATTTTGCATAACAGTTCTTTGTCAAATGTATTTTTTGCAAATATTTTTTCCCAATATATAGCTTGTCTTCTTATTCTCTTCATTGTGTCTCTCACAGAGCAGAACTTTTTTATTTTAATTAAGTCCAATTTATTAATTACTTATTTTATTAATGACGTTTTAGATGTTATATCTCTAAACCCAAGTTCATCCATATTTTGTCCTACCTTCTAGGAGTTTTATAGTTTTCATTTTACATTTAGATCTTTATTACGAAAGGTATAAGGTCTGTGTCTGGATTCCTTTTTTTTTTTTTTTTTTGGCATGTGTATCTACTTGTTCCAATACCATTTGTTGAAAAGACTGCATTTTCTCCATTGTATTCCCTTTGTTCCTTTGTCAAAGATCAGTGTTTCACTCTTAACTGTTTGTTTTTATTTGATCTCTATGTCCAAAATACTACTGTATCCTGCATATTTTTCTTATAATTTAAATTTAATTTAAGCTTGCTACTACATTAGCAGTAACTAGCCAGATAGAAACAATCCTGCTCTTTAGCTTTCTCTCTCATTCTGAATTCACTGATCACTTAAGTTCAATACAGCAGCTAACTAATGGAAGGAGAAGTGCATAAAGAAGCCAACCATGCCTAAGAAGAAAAGGTTCTTATTTTTTAATGAATATCCAAATATTGGTTACTATCTTGAAGTAGCACTTAATATTTCTGAATTTTGAAACTGTATGCTGTAACCTGAAATGACTATTGAATGTCTGATACTTAGGAATGAACTGAAAAATGATGAGGATTGCTAAGTGTTCATTCAATGGTGGGGGGATGCATTATAAAGTAGGAGTGGTAGACCAAACACATTTGTATTTTGAGATCATCCAATGTGAAATACTTGTTCAGCATAGCAGTAGTAAACTAAATGTGGTAATTTCCGTCAAGTTAATGAAATGAGATAAGGTATCAGGAACAGAGAAAGTGACTGAGATAGAATGCACTTTCAAGATTGTTAAAAATAGTGAAATGTGATGTGGAACAAAGATTGGTCTAGGAATCAATAGACTTAGGTTCTAGAACCAGTTCTCTCTCACAAAGTTATCTGTCTCTTACTTAATGTTTTATATCTTCAACCCCCAAATGGGGGATGGATAAGTAGTTATTTTTTTTAATCTTCTTCAACTCTAAAATTGTAAGCAAGAAAAGTCAGACACAGTTCTGGGTTAATCTGGTTCAACTAGGCAGCTTTAGTGAATAAATTAAACACATGTTTACTTAACATTAAATGCATTCTAATAAAAACATAAACCTTAAGTGGACTATAAAAGCTGACTGTTCCCACTGTTTAATTTTTCTTTTAAAAATCAGCAATAAACACACATATAACAGATTGCAATGATTTCAACAGTGTTCTACAAATACGTGATTTTATATTTTGCTTTTATTTATTGAAATCTAACTCAAATACTTAGAATAAGTGGATTTTAGAATTAATATAGTCATTTTAATTCCATTCCCATCCCAACCTCCAATTTAGCAAAGAGTAAACTGAGGTCCAGAGAACTTAAATGATTTGTACAGGGTTACACGGCTAATTTATGGCAAAGCTGGAAGAACAAGCTAGATTTCCTGATCCTCAGCCCAGTGACCTCTCCACAATAAGCTTAAAGTCCTTAGCAATTAGTATTACTTCAATAATCCATTGATAAGACATTTAATGTTTTATTTGACAGAAATAAGTTTTGGCACCCATTAATTCGTTTTATCATTTCAACATCCCTGCAAGGTTATTATCATTCTCATTTTTCTATACACACTACCACAGATTAAGTAATATGCCCAAGGTCATATAATTAATAAGGATTAATAAGGATTGAATAATTTGAAACATCACTTTTGCCTGACTCCAGATCCCAACCTCTTTCAAGGCATTATGTTAACTTTTTAAAGTTTCCTTTGAGTGTTAGTATTATAATGATTCTGGAGGACACCTTTGTTAAGTCTTTGGCATTAGTCTTTGTCAAGGCTTAGTAATAATAAAGACCATCCAAATTTATGATTATTTTCTAGTACTGCTTCATTGTAGGCTTTTCATAAAGTGAGGTTCATATTAGAATATGTGCAATAATAAATGTTTGCAGTAAATATGTTAAGTTTTCAACTAACTTTGTATAGTTGATTACTTTAGAAGTAATTCACTCATTATTTCATGCTCTGAGCAGATTTTTATTGTATTTGTGTGTACACACATGCATTTGAGAATTGTGCTGATCATCTTTTTACCCTATCAAGATGGTCTTAAATGCTGATCCACGGCCCAATATGTAACTTTCCCGGGAATTTTAGCATCAACTTTCAGAATAAAAATTTGTCACTGGAGGTTTCTCAATGCCTATCTACTGCATTTCTGAACTAACCACAAATGCGGATTTGTCTTTGATGCCTCTTTTATAGCTGTATGCAGCTGGAGGAAAACCAACTGCCAAGGGAACTCAATTTTCTTTATCATCAATTTGACATTGGTTAACAGATGGCTTCTGGATACCATAGTAGTCTTCTTAATTTGTCTTTCTATATAGTGCTGCAAATACCCTTGGTTAATTGCTTGATTATTACGCTTAATTCTTTGTCAATAATATACCTCATTGTTTTGGAACATGTCTGAGGAGAGAAGTTATAAAAGGCAGATATTTGAGTGTTGATCTGCTACCATACCTTTGAAACATAAAGCAAAACACCTAAAGGTAGAGAAACATGTTAAAATATCCCATCCTAAAATCCAGTAGGCTTTTTCTGAAGTATGTGATTTCTCTTGAATACAGTGGATTCTCAAGAGCTAATTTATACAAAAGACAGAAGAAAAGAGATCTATCAAAACCTGAAAAAGGTGACAAGTGCAGTGTAAAGTAAAACATCTTTCCAGTTGAACATTAACCTAAGGTTAACTGCAACTGAAGTCTTATTTGTTTCTGTTTGTTTTGTTTTGTTTAGAATTTCAGTAAGTAGAATTTAAATATTATACTTTGGAGAGTGCAAAATTTTCCACTAATTTCAAAAGGTATGTAAAAATAAGCTTGTAATTAATTATTTTGACATTCCTTAAAATGCACATGTGAACGCTTTCTCTGACTGCTTTGGAAATCCAAAGAAACAAGCAAACTTTTAAAATATAGAGTTTGAGAGAGCTGATTCAGTCAGACAATACTGCATATAGCATTACATGCATACATACTTATACAAAAAGGAGAGTTCAGTGCATGATTAGAATGTTCATTGATCACTATAAAATCATCTTATGTTGTCAACTCTGAAAGTGGTGTATTAACCACCCAACCATATCAATTAAAACAATAATTTTAGCTTTTAATCTTAGTTCTTTTTTTCATCTATTCATTATGAAATGCCAAGGCTGCCTCAAAAAATGATGCAAAATTGTGCTTGTACATCTACTTTTACTTATAATTATACTTGTACTTTTAACAAAATAAATTACTCTCTACTCTAAGCATGTTAAATAGATTGAAAAGATGGACTCAGTGGAATCAGAAAGCCCTCAAAATAGTATTTTGCCATTATGAGTAAAGAAGTTCTGAACTAATATTGCTAGTAATGAATATTCTATTGAAGTTTATGCTGCCACCTATGGGAAATGAATATTCTTAGTAATTAATCTGAAATGTAGAAATTACTGTTGCCAGGGGCGCCTGGGTGGCTCAGTTGGTTAAGCGACTGCCTTCGGCTCAGGTCATGATCCTGGAGTCCCTGGCTTCTGGATACCATAGTAGTATCCATAAATATATTCCTCTCTATGTGCAGTTTTAACTGCATTCCTTAAGTTTTGGCATATTGTATGTTTATCTTCATACATCTCAAAGCATTTACTAATTTCCATTTTAATTTCTTCTTTAACCCATTGGAAATTTAGGAGTGCATTGTTAATTTCCACATATCTGTGAAATTTTCTAAGTTGCTTCTGCCATTTCTAATCGGATCTTATTGTGGTAAGAGAACATATTTTTCGTCATTTCTGCCATTTTAACTTTGTATATGTTATACCATTTTACATTTACTGTGGCTTGCTTTATGGCCTAATATATGGTCTGTGTGGAGGATATTCTGTGTGCACTTGAGAAGAATGTGTTTTCCTCTGTTGTTGGGTAGAGTGTTTTATAGATGTTTGTTAGATCTGCTTGGTTTATAGTATTGTTCAAGTCTTCTATTTCCTTGCCACTCTGATGCCTCGTTTTCAGTTATTCAAAGTGGGATATTGAAGTTTCCAGTTATTATTGTTATCTGTTTATCTCTTTATGTCAGTTTTTGCTTTATGCATTTTGGGGGCTCTTTTACTATGTGCATATATGCTTATAATTGTCTTCCTGATGACTTGACCCTTTTTTCATTGGAGAATGTTTTCCTTTTTTTCTAGTAACAATTTTTGTCTTAAAATCTTTTGGATCTGATATTAATATAGCCACTTCAGCTCTCTTTTGGTTATTGTCTGCATGATGTTCCTTTTTTTGTTCTTTTATTTCCAATCTCTTTGAATATACAAAGTACATCTCTTATAGACAGAACAAAGTTGGGTCATTTTTTAAAATTCATTCTGCCTATTTCTGCATTTCAATTGGAGTAAATAATCCAACAAAGTTTAGATTTGGACCTGCCACTTTGCTATTTGTTTTCTATACGTCTTATGTTTTCTTTTGTCTGTATTTCTTCATTACTGCCTATTTTTTCTTGTGTACTTTATTAATTTCTTTATTGCTTATTGTACTATATTTTTGAGATATATTTTAAAATTGTTGCCCTGAGGATTACAAAGTAACCACTTAAAATAATCTAGTTTAGATTAATGACAATTTAATTTTAATAATATACAAAAACTTTTTGTCCAGGAGCTGGGTGTGAACTTCTTGGTTGACAGCCTCTTTCAGCACTTTGAATATATCATCCCATTGTCTTCTGGCCTTTACTACTTCTGATAATGAATGTATGTGGGTATGGATAGCTTTGAGTTTAACCTGTTTGGAGTTGATTGAGTTTCTCAGATATATGAATTAATATTCTTCATCAAATTTTGGAATTTTTCAGTCATTATTTGTTCTAATGTTCTTCTGCTCCTCTTTTCTCTCCTTCTCAACTACCATTATGCATACTTTGGTACATTTGAAGGTATCCAATACTTTTCTGAGATTTGGCTAATTTTGTGCATTCTTTTTTCTTCTGTTCCTCAAAAATAATTAAGAAATGTCAATTGAACTATTTTTAAGTTGGTCAATTCTTTCTCCTATGAACTGAAATCTGCTTTTGAACATTTCTAGTGAATTTGCATTTCAGCAATTTTACTTTTCAACTAAAAAATGCTATTTGGTACTTTTTGAATTATTTTTGTCTCAATTGATAATTCTCTATGTAGTGAGATATTATTCTCATACTTTCCTTTAATTCTTCAGACATGGCTTCCTTTATTTTCTTGAAAATATTTATAATAGCAGGTTTTTAAAATTTGTCTAGTAAGTCCAACACTTGGTTTTCCTAAAGGATGGTTTTATTGACTTCATTGGGCTTCTTTCCTTCCTTTCCTTTCCCCTTCCATCTGTCTTTTTCTTTCTTTCTTTCTTTCTTTTTCTTTCTTTCTTTTTTTGTGTATGAGCCATACTTTTTGTTTCTTTGAATGTCTCTCTCTGTCTCTCTCTCTCTCTCTTTTTTTGGTAGAAAACTGAACATTTGAGATACTATAATGTAGATACTCTGGAAAACAGATTCCTATTCATCACCAGGGTTTTTTGTTGTTGTTGCTGTTTATGTAATGTTTTTACTGGACTAATTCTGTAAAGTCTGCATCCTTTGTCTACTGTCCCTGCTTCAGTTAACTTAGTGATCAGCTGATAATTGGACAGATATTTCATTAAATGGCTTGAACCTACAGGTTTCCCAACCTTTGTTAGAAGGGCTGTGTGTGTGTGATGGGGAATGACTTCAACTCTTGAGTTTACAAGTATGCATTATACATTTCCAGCTTATGCAAATCCTAAAGGTCACCTAGAAGTGGTGGATTAGGGGACTGCCAGGGATTCTGAGGTGTACACACAAACCCAGGAATGTTTTTTGGAATCTATTAAAATCCCATATGGGCATCTCATAAAATATATTTTCCTTTTTTAAATTTTTTGGCTATCCTCTTATTTGGTCCAACTGGTATCACTGTCTCTGGCAGCTTCAAGATTAAATAAATAATGCTGATTGCTTTTAACAGATACCCTAAGATAAGACTTTCTACTGGACAAGCTCTGAATGAGGTCAAATGATGAAAAGCCTTGCAAGAGGGCCTCTTCCAGAGAGTTGCTGCAGAGCTCAAATAGTGACAGTTCTCTGGAAATGGGGCTTTAATGGCAGCTCAAATCTATTCTTTTCCCTCCAGTGACTGTTAGGTTACTGGCTTTTAAGATTACCACAGATCTGGCAAGAGGAGAATATGATAGGGCAAGTTAAAACACCACAAATTCACTCATCTTACTGAGATTCAGCCATTTTTCTGAAGTAAATGTTCTTTGGATTTTGAAAGCTTCTTGTCATTTACAGAATTCTGAAAAAGTTGATTTTGACAAATGTTTCCTGTGTTTTGATTGCTCTTACAAAGGAGCAGTTTTTCAAAGGTCTTTACCATTTCAGAAAGACTTGCCTCTGTTTAATAACCTAATTCTAAAATAAAGAATACATCTTTCCCTACATGTAGGAATTTGAGATCATCACTCAAGTTATGTTGATAGGAAAGAACTTGGTAAAGGATTCAGAGTAAGCCTTATTCCCAGAGTTAGGCAGTGGAACAAACCTATTCAGTCACTAGGGTATTTCAGAAACACTACCATTGCTCCATGATTTTACAACTCCATAGATTAAAGAATGCCACAGAAGAACTTCATTGACTATTCAAAGTTTATAAATGATAGCTCCAACTGTTCCGGTAGGATTTTTAGGCTCACCATTTTAGTGCTTTAAAATATGGACTTGTGTTTATCTAAATGAATTGCATAGATCTGTATTTTATTCTCATTACTAATTAGTTTGATTAGTTCTCAGTATCTATGAGCTCTTCCATTAGACTGTAATTTCTTTGAGGGCTTAGCCTTCAGTGTATTCAGTTTTTAATACCTCATGTCCTGTAAAGTGCCTGGTACTTTTTGTTAATTAATCAATTCAGAAAATATATTAAGAATCTAGTACATACCAATCACTGTGAATTATACCAGGGATATAAGATGAAAGTCTACTCTTGAAGGCCTCATGTCTCTTATAAATTTAATGAATATTCTTCATTTATTTTATTAACACATTATAATTCTGTAAGTGTTTAATTTTCCTGCATCGTACTGAGTAGTATGGATGGCTAAGAGAGACTGAGTGAGACCATAAGAGAATACCAAATGTAAGGTATCACAGTGTGCTTAATTTGTACATTTATGAAAATGTATACATTGCTTAGACATCCATAAAGAGGCTGGTTCCAAGCTTTAACATTATTACTACATTCAGCTGAAATGTTCTAGTTAACTTGCAAGTGTATCAATAATAATGATTGGACTCCTTTTAATATTCAAAATCTTACGGACTTTTAAATATAAGCAAAGAAAGTAACATGCTGAGGAAATTAAATATAAGTGAAGAGTTATTAAATATAAATTGAGAAAAATATTTTGGTATCCTCCAAACAATTTGGTTATTAAAAATATCCTGGCCTTACATGTAAATTATTGTATTCTGCAGTTGAAAGATACAGAGAACTTCATGGCATTCTGTATTGACATATCTTTTCAACAAGAGTAGAATAGAGAATATTATATCAGAATTAGCATTTCATGATAATAGACATATTCCATATCCCATTTCCAAGGGCATAAAAAGGAGGTGTGGTTGAATACATGAAATGGATATCGTTTGAATGAAAACACAATGGCTAACAAATTGATAATTTTGTTTAATGATCAAGAATGTCTTAAGTCATCTCAGGCAGCTACAAGAAAATACCATAGACAGGGAACTTAAACACCAGACATTTATTTCTCACAGTTCTGGAGGCTGGGAAGTCCAAGATTAAGCTGCTAATAGATTCAGTTCCTGGTGAGAGTGTCCTTCCTTGTTTACAGATGACCACCTTCTTCTTGTATCCTCACATGGCAGAGAGAAAGGGAGCTCTGGTCTCTTCCTCTTCTTATAAAGAAACTAATTCCACAGTGGGTCCCTGCCTTCATGAACTCATCTAAATATAATTACCTCCCAAAGCCCCATCTCCAGATACCATCACCATGGGGATTTGAGGCTTCAACATATGAATTTGGAGGGATATAAATATTCAGTTCATAACAAAGCATAAGAGAAATGAACATCTAGCTTTATAACTGAATTCAGAAAATAATTCTTGAGTGTCAAGATTTTACAAGACATTGAGGGAAATAGAAGATACTCAGACAAGCAAATGAAAGACACTGGTTTGATTATTGAGTTTAGTTTCCAGTTTAATGTCCAGATGGAAAGATAGAGCAATCACAAAACGCAGTATCATATACAGAACGCAATATCAGTATTGTGATATTTATGATATGGATCCACTGAAACCCATTTTTGGAGTTTACCATTGACATGTGAAAGGAATCCTTTCTAACTGTTGTCCTCTCTCTCTCTCTCTTAAAAATAAATTTCTCAGGCTACAGGAGAACATACTATCCAAAATGAATTAGCAAATATTTTCCAAATAGTCAATATACTATCAAGGCTAAAGAATGTTTGCACTCTAGTTTTATGTAAGGTTTTAATAATTTTTATTTTATTTTATTTTTTTTATTCTTTGTTTTAAATTTTATTTATTTTTTTATTTTATTTTATTTTTTTATTCTTATGTTAATCCCCATACATTACATCATTAGTTCTAGATGAAGTGTTCCAAGATTCATTGTTTGTGCATAACACCCAGTGCTCCATGCAGAATGTGCCCTACTCAATACCCACC
>NW_028017055.1:0-723 GCF_054177405.1 Leptonychotes weddellii
GGGATCATGACCTGAGCCGAAGGCAGATGCCCAACCATCTGAGCCACCCAGGCGCCCCTATATGTTGTTTTTTTTTTAAGATTTTATTTATTTATTTGACAGAGAGAGACACAGCGAGAGAGGGAATACAAGCAGGGGGAATGGGAGAGGGAGAAGCAGGCTTCCCGCAGAGCAGGGAACCTGACTTGGGGCTCCATCCCAGGACCCTGGGATCATGACCTGAGCTGAAGGCAGACGCTTAACGACTGAGCCACCCAGGCGCCCCTAATTATTATATGTTAATTACATATGTATAATTTAGTTCTGTTATACAATTGTTTTTATTGCCTTTATGGTAAATTCCTGTGGCTGGCTTTTGGTTAGGGTTTGGAATGGTGAATTTCTAACTTCATTATTGACATTCAGTTTTACAAGCCACTTTGAACCTAAGAGGGCACTCAGGAATTGGCTTCTATCATATGTTAGGAATGAAATATGCTCAGAGATTCCTGTTGGGTCCTAATGTAAAATCCACACTAGACGATTTACCACATTATTTTAAATGCTTTCAAAATGAAATTCTCTTTAAACAGAATTTTTGTTTTCCTCAGAAAATTTCTGCTCACCAGGGTAACCAGGTGTGACATTCAGTGTTGATGGACAGAGGTTAAAATGGCCCTGGCCAAGAGTACTTGCTCAACAAAATTCAGATTTCCATCTGGATATTATGCACAGCTAAAAAGA
>NW_028017056.1:0-723 GCF_054177405.1 Leptonychotes weddellii
GGGGGGGTGACCCGTGCAACTTCCCTGGCTTCAGAGCCGGAAGTCCTGCATCCCGGAGCCTCTCTGAGCCGGGCGGACTTCGGACTCTGGTCACCCTAGAGTGTGCAGATGTGTGTGCGTGTGACCATGTGCACTCAGGGCGTGCGTGCATGTGTGCGTGCATCCAGGAGAGAAAGGAAAAGTGTCTCCTCCCGCAGGCAGCCTGAGTCTGTCTCTAGGGTACCCCCACCGGACTGTGCCCAGAAGACCTGGGACCTGGTGCTTCAGGAGGTCACTAAGAGCCACCTGACCCACCTTACCCAAAGCGCTGGGGGGCCCCGGCTGGAGCGTTCGCTTCCAGTTGGGCTTTGCACCTTGTGCTCTGGAGCTTGGCATCATGACGTTGGCTCAGTGTTAGGATATGTGGGTTCACGCCACGGCCAGGAGGGCCTGTGCACAGGGAACTTGCAGGAATGATAGCCGTGTCACCCCCACCCAGGTCCCCTCCTGGGCTTCACAGAGCCCTCGGCCTGACTTCTTGATCAGAACCATAGGCGTTCTGCTTGTCGGGGTTGTGTAGTGCAAAAACCGAAAGCTGATGTTAGCATTGGAAAATTAACTCCTAATCCTGATGCCAGAGAGACCTTTGCATTCTCAAACTAGGGCATCAGGTGTCATCAGACCGCGAGAATGGAATTGCGTCATTAGTTAGCATGGCGAGTACAACAGGCAGTTTTGGAGAAC
>NW_028017057.1:0-723 GCF_054177405.1 Leptonychotes weddellii
TCTATCTCTCTGACAAATAAATAAAAAAAGAAAAGAAAATAGACACAGATAGGTTGAACTACTTTGTTAAGAAGTTGCATGTAGGGCTCCTGGGTGGCTCAATTGGTTAAGCGACTGCCTTCGGCTCAGGTCATGATCCCAGAGTCCTGGGATCAAGTCCCACATCAGGCTCCCCCTACTCTGCGGGGAGCCTGCTTCTCCCTCTGCCTCTGCCTGCCACTCCCCCTGCTTGTGCTCTCTTTCTCTCTGTCAAATAAATAAAATCTTTAAAAAAAAAAGTTGCATGTAAAGAAAACTAACCTACTCTCCAAATGCAGCTAATCCTAGGTATTCATAGTAGGATATAGAGTTAGGATAGCAAATTTCTATGTAACACAATGGAGAAAATGTAAATTATGGAGAAACGAGAGTATATAGGAGAAAAGAGAATGTGGCCAGCAGGGTGCAGAAGTGAATAGGACATAGAAGAGCCTGCAGTCCTCAAAGGCTAAGCAGCCCAGGAGATACAAGGAAGAACAGTAATTTCTCTCTTTTTTTTTTTTTTTTTTAAGATTTTATATATTTATTTGACAGAGAGAGAGACAGCAAGAGAGGGAACACAAGCAGGGGAAGTGGGAGAGGGAGAAGCAGGCTTCCCACCGATCAGGGAGCCCGACCTGGGGCTCGATCCCAGGACCCTGGGATCATGACCCGAGCTGAGCTGAAGGTAGACGCCTGATGACT
>NW_028017058.1:0-723 GCF_054177405.1 Leptonychotes weddellii
TTAACGGGGCAGTGCGCGAGGAGAGCATCCACTGCAAGTCAGTCGAGGAGATTACGACGCTGGTGCAGAAGCTGGCGGACCAGTCGGGCTTGGACGTGATCCGCATCCGCAAGCCCTTCCACACGGACAGCCCTAGCATCCAGGGCCAGTGGCACCCCTTCACCAACAAACCGACGACGCTGGGTGGGCTGCGCCCGCGAGAGGTCCAAGATGCTGCCCTAGCCCAGGCGCAAGTGCCATGAAGAGTTGCCCACCAACTCCAGTACCCAGGCTTTGGACTCTTACCCCAGTGGAGGTGGTTCTTCCTCTTTGGGTTCAGGGGATTCCAAGCCCACACAGGCAGATAGAGCCCACCAAAAGGGAAACTGATGCCAAAGCTTTTGCTTGGGATAAAGAAGAGCTGTCTTTTCGTTGCTTATGAGGCAGGGCAGTGACTTTGTTCGTCTCCTAATTCTTCCCCATTTGATATCCCTGAAACCTGACTCTTCAAGGATATTACAGGCATTTATTTCTGAAATCCAGATTGATAACAGTGATCTCAAATCCCAGCGAGCGCTTTCAAGATTGGCATCTGAAGAATCCCCCGTGTCCTTTTTCTGTAACCATTGAGCTAGAGAGCTAGCATCTTCCACCCTGCTGTGGACCTGGCATTAGGATAATCACTTTATATCCGTGTGAATGTTTAGATTAGAAAACTGAGGTTAATAAACATGTTCGAGGTTA
>NW_028017059.1:0-723 GCF_054177405.1 Leptonychotes weddellii
TGGTGGGTATTGAGGAGGGCACATTCTGCATGGAGCACTGGGTGTTGTGCACGAACAATGAATCATGGAACACTTCATCTAAAACTAATGATGTAATGTATGGGGATTAACATAAGAATAAAAAAAATAAATAAAAATAAATAAATAAAATTAAATTAAAAAAAAAAAAAGAAGAAGCCAAGCGGCCAGTGAAGGGAAGTGTCGGTTAGAAGACCCTGAGGCGTCCTTCCAGCTCGAAGCTCAGACCACCGGTCTCTTCCAGCTGAAGCAGAGCTGACGGCGTCTGAAATGCTCCCGTGGAGAAGCAACAACAGCCAGACGGTCAGATGCGGGCGTCTGCTGACCCATCTCACCGCGCTGCCCCCACCCTGCCAGGTGCAGAGCGACAGCATCCACATGGGAAACGGGGCGGTCCAGACGGCGCCCACCCGTCCCTACATGGTGGGGGGCATGTGCCACCTGGGGGTTGTGGAGGCGGCTCAGCTGTGGGGGCCCCGACCCGTGGATGCGGGCAAACTGAACAAACACCTGGTGTCTACCTCCCGTGCCAAGAGACGGCTGTCATGCTCGCTAAGGATGCAGTTTTAGATGTTTAAATAAAGTTCAAAAAAAATCATTGCTTCAATGTTTTCAGTGTTGTAAGATCCATTCTTTCTGGTCCAGTTCTTAATTATACCAGGTATCTCCTCTTCACCTGCACTGAGCTTCAAAATCAGGGCTCCA
>NW_028017060.1:0-723 GCF_054177405.1 Leptonychotes weddellii
AGTGCTAATGAACTCGGTAGGTAGGCTTTGGCCTGCAACGATCGTATTTTTAAACTGCTCTGTGAGGCCTTCAGGGTATTTAATCTGGGTGATGTAAACCCCTTGTTCATCCCAGATGTATTCGGTTTTAGCTGTCTTGGTTACGCCATCTTGTTGATTTATCGGGGAGTCGATAGCAGTCACGACGTCTTTGCCATTGATGGTGCTGTAATGGAAAGTGGTGGTTCGCTCTATTGGGGTTGCGGCTTTATGTGATAGGTTATCGTTACTGGTTACGCTGATGATAGGCCGATATCCTATTTCACTCATTGAGGTAACATTACCTGACTCATCATACGTCAGACGGGTTTGCGCATGCTGTCCCTCAACCACACTAGGTCTGGATATGAGCGTCGGTTGCATTGGATACTCTGGGTTATCGTATTGATACGCTCGCCATGACAAAGTATCTTGCTCGTCTTGACTCTGCTGACTAACTTTAATCACACGTCCCAGCTCATCAAGCTCTTTGGTTATTGATGAGAGCACTTGCCCTTGATCGCTTAATTGATTGGTTTTAACCACTCGCCCTGTAGTGTCATACTCATAGCTGATATTAGTGGGGCCGCAGGTGGCGCACCCTGCTCCTGTGACTGATAATAGCTGTTCTTCATTACCCCTATACTGGTATCGGTAGTTGGTACTCTCCCCTATACTATTGATAACACGGTTGGTAAAGATGTG
>NW_028017061.1:0-723 GCF_054177405.1 Leptonychotes weddellii
ATTATGAAAAATGTTCTAAAATTTGTGTAAAATTCCTGACACACTTTCTATATGACTTCCGACAGTATTTGGACTGCATCTTAGTTTACTGCTGTCTTTGTTTTATGTAGTGGGAAGAACATGTTCCCCCAAGTCTGACGATAACCTAAGACGGAGAGTGAGTAATAGAAGGACGAAAAATACATTTCAGCTTCAGTGGAGTTGGAGATGCTGCAGGAGTTACTCCACTGTTGATACGAACAATAAAACGCAAAATAATGACTAGATCACAACCCTCACATGGTCAGCTGGTTGGTTTTATGATAAAATTGAGTCATTAGGCTAAGAAAATGAATTATTTATCATTCCAACCCTCCCTACCCAGAATTAGTAGATTTAACTGTGGTTATTTATTAAAATACTGATTACTGACTAGTGATCTCCAATTAAACTTCATGACATCACACCGTGCCTGCAAAGCACCATCCAACTAATTCTGGCTTTCAGACTGTCTTTAGCCAAGAAATCCTAGTCAACCCTATTTAGCACTGAAGCTGAAATGTATTTTTCATCCTTCTATTACTCACTCTCTGTCTTAGGTTATCGTCAGACTTGGGGGAACATGTTCTTCCCACTACATAAAACAAAGACAGCAGTAAACTAAGATGCAGTCCAAATACTGTCGGAAGTCATATAGAAAGTGTGTCAGGAATTTTACACAAATTTTAGAACATTTTTCATAAT
>NW_028017062.1:0-723 GCF_054177405.1 Leptonychotes weddellii
CAAGCTGGTGTCACTACTCTGGAAAACAGTATGGAGGTTCCTCAAAAAGTTGAAGATAGAGCTACCATATGATTCAGCAATTGCACTACTGGGTATTTACCCCAAAGATACAAATTTAGGGATCCGAAGGGGTACATGCACCCTGATGTTTATAGCAGCAATGTCCACAATAGCCAAACTATGGAAAGAGCCAAGATGTCCATCAACATATGAATGGATAAAGAAGATGTTGTATATATACACAATGGAATATTATGCAGCAGTCAAAAGGAATGAGATCTTGCAATTTGCAATGACATGGATGGAACTGGAGGGTGTTATGCTGAGCGAAATAAGTCAATCAGAGAAAGACATGTATCATATGACCTCACTGATATGAGGAATTCTTAATCTCAGGAAACAAACTGAGGGTTGCTGGAGTGGGGGGTGGGGTGGGAGGGATGGGGTGGCTGGGTAATAGACACTGGGGAGGGTATGTGCTCTGCTGAGCGCTGTGAATTGTGCAAGACTGTTGAATCACAGATCTGTACCTCTGAAACAAATAATACATTATATGTTAAAAAAAAAGAGAAGAAGATAGCAGGAGGGGAAGAATGAAGGGGGGCAAATCGGAGGGGGAAATCAGAACCATGAGAGATGATGGACTCTGAAAAACAAACTGAGGATTCTAGAGGGGAGGGGAGGTGTGAGGATGGGTTAGCCTGGTGATGGGTATTAAAGAGG
>NW_028017063.1:0-723 GCF_054177405.1 Leptonychotes weddellii
ACGTGATCAGTGTCCTCGGTTACTCATGCGGACCAGATGGCTGGTGGCCCGCCCTGAGGCAGTGTATGGTTCTCATGAGAAAGCCACTTGACATGCCATCGCAGGACGAGGGTCAGGCTGATGTCGGCTGAAGTACACAGCCCTTGAGTGGAGAAGAATGGAGGGTTGTGGATCTGTAGCCTTTGGAGGCAAGGCTCTAGCTAAGATGCCGGTGATTGAAGGTGACCATGGGTTACTGAAAGGCACATGGACTTTCAGTGTTGTTTATCAGTGCCTGTGTATATTCAGAGACACAAGACAGCTTGTATTAAACTGGGAGTGGGGTTACAGGCCAGCACATCTGTGGTGGTTTATTTACGGGAAGAGGTTCTTAGCCTTGGATCAATGGAATTCTAGAGCCGAGCTGTGCAGTAGAACTTTCTACAATGACATCCTATCTATGGAGCACTTGAAATGTGGCGAATTTGAATGAGAAACTGAATGCAACTTCAATGAATTTATTTTTTTTAAAAGATTTTATTTATTTATTTGACAGAGAGGCAGCGAGAGAGGGAACACAAGCAGGGGGAGTGGGAGAGGGAGAAGCAGGCTTCCTGCGGAGCGGGGAGCCTGACGCAGGGCTCGGTCCCAGGACCCTGGGATCATGACCTGAGCCGAAGGCAGATGCTTAACGACTGAGCCACCCAGGCGCCCCTCAATGAATTTAAACTGAAACGGGGTCCG
>NW_028017064.1:0-723 GCF_054177405.1 Leptonychotes weddellii
AATGCATGACTCATACACAGTGTCAGTAGTCACTCTGCCCTTAGTATGATGCTTCGGAGCATCCAAAAATTCCTCCCAACAAAATAAATAAACTAGATAAAACAAAATAAAGGGACTATACACCTGCTCAATGATGACTGAGATTTATCAAATGCGGAGAAATTAAATTTGATGCTTATAGGAGCACCTGGGTAGCTCAATCGGTTAAGTGTCTGCCTTCAGCTCAGGTCATGATCCCAAGGTCCTGGGATCCAGTCCTGCGTTGGGATCCCTGCTTAGCAGGGAGCCTGCTTCTCCCTCTCCTCTCTGCTCCTGCTCTCTCTCACTATCTCTGTCATTCTCTCTCCAATAAATAAATAAAAATATCTAGGGTGCCTGGGTGGCTCAGTTGGTTAAGCAACTGCCTTCGGCTCAGGTTATGATCCTGGAGTCCCAGGATCGAGTCCCGCATCGGGCTCCCTGCTCAGCAGGGAGTCTGCTTCTCCCTCTGACCCTACCCCCTCTCATGCTCTCTCTATCTCATTCTCTCTCTCAAATAAATAAATAAAATCTTTAAAAAAATAAATAAATAAATAAAAATATCTAAAAAATTTGCTGCTTATAATATCTAATCCATCTAGTGCTACAGATTTACCCACCTAAACACTTCTCAAGAATATACTTGTTTGCTGCTATATTATAGACAAACTCTACACCAAACTAGCTTTATTTCTCTCCTGAAAA
>NW_028017065.1:0-11316 GCF_054177405.1 Leptonychotes weddellii
ACGTGAGACAGAAACAGGAGAAATGGATAAATCCACAATTATAGTTGTAGACATCAATACCTCTCAACAATTGATAGAACAAGGACAGAAAAACTTAACAATACCATCAACCTATGGGAACTAAGCAACATATACAGAACACTCCACCCAATGAGAACAGAGTATACACTGTTTACAAGTGCCCATGGAACCAAAATAAACCTTATACTGGGCCATAAAAGAAACCTTAATAATTTTACAAGAATTAAAGTCATACAGGGGCACCTGGGTGGCTCAGTTGGTTGAGCATCTGCCTTTGGCTCAGGTCATGATCCCAGGGTCCTGGGATCGAGTCCAGCATCAGGCTCCCTCCTTCTCCCTTTCCCTCTGCCTGCTGCTCCCCCTGCTTATGCTCTCTCTCTCTGTCAAATAAATAAATAAAATCTTTTAAAAATAATAAAAAAATAAAGTCATACAGAGTGTGCTTTCTGACTACAACAAAATAAACTCAAAAATCAATAACAGAAAGGTAACAAGAAAATCCCTCAACAATTGGAAATTAAACCACATACTTCTAAATGAGTCAATAAGAAAATCTCAGGGAAACTAAAAACTACATGAACGGGATGGAAATGAAAATACAAAATATCAAAATGCGTTGGACACAGCAAAACCAGTGCTAACTGGGAAAATTTTAACACTAAATGCTTACATCAGAAAAGAGAAAAAGTCTCAAATCAATAATGTAAGTTTGCACATTAAGAACCTAGAAAAAGAAGAGCAAAATAAACCCAAAGCAAGAAAAAGGAAAGAAATATGGATAAGAGCAGAAATCAATAAAATTTAAAACAGAAAAACCAATGAATCCAAAAGCTGGTGTATCAAAAGTTAAGCCTTTTGCTCTGCAGAAGACCTTCGGAAGAAGATGGAAAGAGAAGCTACACAATGGGAGAAATTATTTGCAAACCACATATACAACAAAGGACTCATATCTAGTATATACAAAGATCTCTCAAAACTTCACAGTAAAATTATAAGCAATCCAATTAGAAAATGAGCAAAAGACATGAAGAGACATTTCATGGAAGAAGATACTCAGATGGAAAATAAGCACATGTGAAGATGTTCAACAACACTGGTCATTAGGGAGATGAAGATTAAGACCATAATGAGATATCACTACATACTTATGAGAACAGCTAAAATAAAAAATTGTGACAATACCAAATGCTGGCAAGGATGCAGTGAAGCTGGCTCTCTCATACACAGCTGGTGGAAATGCAAAATGATACAGCCACTATGGGAAATACAGTGGCAGTTTCTTAATAATACTAAACATAAACTTGCCATACAATGCAGCAATTGCACTACACAGCATTTATCTAGAGAAATGAAAAATTATGTCCACACAAAAACCTGTACATAATTTTTTTTTGCAACACAATTTTCATAGCAGTTTTATTTGTAATAGCTAAAAAGTGGAAATAACCAAGATGTTCCTCCATAGATGAATGTTTAAACAAACTGTGGTACATCCATATACTGTAATACTACTCAGATAAAGATACAATCTATCAATACATGCAACAACTTAGATAGATCTCAGAGGCATTATTCCAAATAAAAAGCCAATCTCAAAAGGACACATACTGTATGATTCCAGTTATAAAACATTCTCAAAAAAAAACAAAGTTACAGAGATAGAAACAGATCAGTAGATGCCAAAGGTTAGGAATGGTGGAAGGGAGGGGAGGTAAGTGTAATTATAAAGAGATTGTCCAGGAGAGATTGTTGTGATGATATGACAGTTCTGTATCTTGACTGTAGGGATGATTACAGGACATGGGATAAATGTACAGAACTGCACACACATTGCACTTGTGTCCGACTCCTGGGTTTAATGCTGTGTTGTAATCACCTAAGATGTAGTCTGGGATGAAACAGGGAGAAGGGTACACAAGACCTATCCACACTATTGTTTACACTGCCTGTGAATCTGTAATTATTTCAAAATAGCATATTTGAAGACAAATAAAATATAGTTTGTGAATTATTTAAACAAATTAAAAAATAAAACCCCTCAGTTAGCTGTAACGATGAATCAAAACTCATAAGATTAAGCCTAATAAAGAAAAATGTAAAAGTTCTGCAGATAAAAAAAAAAATTTACACGGGTACAGAATAAGAGAAGACTACCAGAAGAGACGGATTATTTTCCGAATGCCAAAAGGTCACCTGAGGGTAATTCAAGGAAGATTATCAGAAGAGTGTATCTAAGGCAGAGTACACCTGACTTAGATATAAATTCTGTATCTTAGGAACACTTGCTACAGTAGTTACCAGACAATAGTAATATTTTAATTAATATATCCAGTACATTTCCCAAAAGAATGTCACATATTTGACTAAGTCTTCAGGAATAATATTCCTATCTTACATAAACTGTTTCAAAGAACAGAAAAGAAAGCTAAAAAACTCATTTTTTAAAGCCACTATAATTTTGATTTCAAACCAGACAAAAACAGTACAAGAAAGGAAAATGTAGACCAATCTCACTTTTGGAACATTGATGCAAAACCCCAAATAAATACTGGCAAATACAATTCAGCAGGTAGTTGGTATTTCATAACCAAGTAGGGCTTACCTCAAGAATGAAATAAATGACTATTCAATATTTGAAAATATATTAATGTAATTCATCATATTAGGACCTTAAATGTCCAAAACCATATGATCATCTCAACATATACACAAAAAACCTTAAATGTTAATATCCATCCACAATTTAAAAAAAAAAACAATTCTTAGTAAACTAGGAACAGAAAGGGCACTGTATTAACCTGAAAAAAGCATTTCCACAAAAACCAAGAGTAATCACTAATGGAACACCAATATCACTGTCTTTAAAATCAGAAAGACAGGGGCACCTGGGTGGGTCAGTTGGTTAAGCATCCAACTCTTAATTTCGGCTCAGGTCATGATCTCATGGTCCTGAGATCCAGCCCCACATTGGGCTCTGCATTCAGCTCAGCAGGGAGTCTGCTTAAAATTCTCTCTCTCCCTCTCCCTCTGCCCCTCACCCCCACCCCACCACCACCACCCCCCCACCCTGTGCTCACACATATGTGTGCGCTCTCTCTCTCTTAAATGAATAAATAAATCTTTTTAAAAAAAAGGTTTAAGAAAATTAAAAAATAAAATCAGAAAAGACAAAAACACCCACTACCTCCAGTTCTAGTCACTATGGCAGGGAAGTTCTAGCCAGTACAAAAGACCAAGAAAAAAAACATGAAATATTGGGATTGAAAGAGACAAAATAACCAGTATTTGCAGTTAACAGTCTACATAGAAAACATAAGAATCTGCAAGCTAATAGAACAAATAAGAGAAGTAAGATTGTTGGATTAAGGGGTGCCTGGGTGCTCAGTCATTAAGTGTCTGCCTTCGGCTCAGGTCATGATCCCAGAGTCCTGGGATTGAGCCCCGCGTCAGGGTCCCTGCTCCGCGGGGAGCCTGCTTCTCCCTCTCCCACTCCCCTTACTTGTCTTCCCTCTCTCGCTATGTCTCTCTCTCTCAAAAAATAAATAAAAAATCTTAAAAAAAAAAAAGATTGTTGGATTAAAAAACAGAAAACCTCAATAGCATTCCTATATGCTAGCAATTACTAATTAGAAAATGTAATTTTAGAAAATTCACAACAGCAACAAACACATAAAGGTACTTAAAATTAAATCTAGCAAAAGATGTATGAGCTTGGGGCGCCTAGGTGGCTCAGTTAAACGGCCAACTCTTGGTTTCAGCTCAGGTCATGGTCTCAGGGTCCTGGGATCAGGCCTCCTTGTCAGACTCTGCACTCAGCAGGGGGTCTGCTTGGGGATTCTCTCTCTCCCTTTCCCTCTGACCCTCTCCCCACTGGTGCACTCTCTCTCTCTCTAAAATAAATAAATAAATCTTTAAAAAAAAAAAAAGGTGTATGAGCAGGGCACCTTGGTGATTCAGTCGTTAAGCGTCTGCCTTTGGCTCAGGTCATGATCCCAGGGTCCTGGGATTGAGCCCCAAATCGGGCTCCCTGCTCAGCGGAAAGCCTGCTTCTCCCTCTCCCACTCCCCCTGCTTGTGTTCCCTCTCTCGCTGTGTCTCTCTCTGTCAAATAAAATCTTTAAAAAAAAAAAAAAAAAGGTATATAAGCTTTATGAAGACTATTACAAAACATGACTGAAAAACATGAGTCATGAATAAACAAAACAAATACACCATATTCATAGATAGAAAAACCCAATTCATAAAGATGTCATATTTTTCCCAACTTAATCTATTAATTGAATGTGTCTCTAATCAAAACCCCATTATAATTTTTCAGAGAGCTTAAACTGATTTTAAAATCAATAATAAGTAGATCTAATCTATAATAAGAGTAAGGGCCTAAGTGTGTTTGGGTGGCTCAGTGGGTTGAGTGTCTGCCTTCAGTTCAGGCCATGATCCTGGAGTCCTGGGATCAAGTCCCACAGTGGGTTCCCTGCTCAGCAGGGAGTCTGCTTCTCTGCCCCTCCCCTGGCTCATGCTCTCAATTTCTCTCTCTCACTCACTCTCTCTCTCTCAAATAAATAAATAAAATCTTAAAAAAAAAAAAATAGTAAGGGCCTAAGAATAGCCAAGGTTATTCTGAAAAAGAAAAAGGAGGAAGAACCACACCTACCAGATATCGAGACACTTGCTGAATTAATAGTATTTTAAGATAGCACAAATTTGGAGCAGAGATAAATAAATGCATACATGAAACAAAATAAAAACAGCAGAAATATTCCCAAGCATATATGGTACCTCAATATGATTAAAAAGGAATGACAAGTTAAAATGCACTCTTTAATAAATGGCCCAGGGACAAGTGTCCTTCCTTTTGGAAAATAAGTAAAATAACTACCTCACACCATGTTCAAAAAATAAACTCAAAATTTTCTCAGAAGAAAATTTAGAAAGTCTTTATGACTTTGGAGCAGAAATGTATTTTTCAAGATGGAAACAAATTATAAATGGAAAATACTGAATATTTTAACTATATCAAAATTTTAAATTTCTACATTTAAAAAATCATTTAAAAAGATGTCATAAAGTAGGAGACAATATTTGCAAAAAAATTAATATTCAGAGTATACAAAAACAGCTCCATAAAACTCTTTAACAAAAAGACTAAAAAATGCAATAGAAAAATGGGCAAAGATATGAACAGGCAATGAAAGGTGCTCAACCTTACTAGTCATCAGAGAAATGTACATTCATTAGGCTGGCAATAATTTAAGTCTACCAACATCAACTGTTGTCAAGGCTGTGCAGAAACAGAAACCCTCCACCACCAGCGGTGGGAGTTTAAATCAGCACAAGCACTCCCAAGAGCTGCCTGGCAACAGCTGAGAAGGCTGAAGAGGTGCACACCTGGACAATGCGTGCATTATTTTCTCTTGGGAAACTAGCATGTGTGGATAAAGAGAGGTTTACTGCACCATTTTGTATATTAGAGAAAACTGGAAAATGCCCAAATGAAAACAAAGAACTGTTGAGATTCAAATGCTAGAACTGTGATCGAGAACTGTATATATCAACATTGATAAATCTTAAAAACACATTATCGAGGGATTTTTTTTAAAGGACAATGCAGAAAGTGATTTACAGTATGGTATCATTTGGAAATATTTAAACAATAGACCAATGTTACATACAGCTAAGGAGCTCTGTACCTAGAAGGTCAGGGTAGAACACACTGGCCACAGGAAGTACCTGGCAGAGGAGGGAGCACAGGGAAGGGGGTCAGGCTGGAGGAAAAGGGAGAGGGCCGCACCCACTCTGATGTGTGTGTTTACTATGTATGTACAGGATGAAATCATGTCAGCATTTGTTCATTCCGGGTGGTGGGTACATGGGTCTATGCCGTATTATCTTCTGCAAAATTCATTGGCTGAAATAAAAATTAAAGAACTCTATTCACTAAAAAAAAAAAATGAAAGCATCTCTGGGCTCAGTCTCTATCTCCAGTCTAGACCTTCCCTTGAGCATGACGTCTTTCGCCTGATGCCTACAGGAACTTTACACCCCTACTCTTCAAACACAGAATGTCTGAAATGTACTTACTTTTTCCTGACCCCTCCCTGCACCCCCCATGTGCTCCTCTATAGACATGATCACCACACATACACTCACCCCTCTGCTGGAAACGTTTCAATGACTCTCAATATACTCCAACAACTTAAAGACAAAAAAAGGTAGGGAAAACCTTTGTTCAAACAATCAAGAAAATCCTGCACACAAGTGCAAACAAATCAGATACACATGGAGCTGCCTGGGTAGAGCAGGATGGGGGTCAGGGCTCGGCACCTCTCTAGTCCAGGGGGAAGGCCCAACGGAGCCCCTCAAGGAACAACTGGAAAATTCCTGGTTGCAAAATAAAACTAAGAGAACAAAGTCTCTCATCGTCTGGCCCTCCTCCACATTTCCAACCACACTTCCTGCCGCTCTCTGTTCAGAGTTGGGATCTCCAACACCATGAGAGCACTTCTATTCTTCACACACCCAGTGCACCTAGCCTCTATGTCCACCAGCATCAGAGAGCCTGACCACATGTCCACACAACTCCACCTTTTCTCTGCAAGTGCCACTTTTGCACGTGTCTTGAACTTCACCTTGTGAATGGAGCCTCTCTAGCCAGAAAAGCGATTCAGCTCCCAGAACTAGGATGAGCAGGGAAGGCAACAGCCCGAGGTAACCGAGGCCCTCTACCTATCTCAGCATCCTCACTTCTGCCCAAACATCTTCCCACCTCGCCTCCTGGGGCTTCTCCATCTCCTGCAACAAATTCAGCCAACAATGTAACTGTTCTTTTACTCCCACCTCTTTGACATTTTTATGCTCTTTCTAGCTTCTGCTACTGTGAAGGTTCTGACAGCACCCATCTGAGGGCTGCCTTGCTGTCTGACAGTGAATGAAATCCTGCTACTAAGTGACTTCAGTTCTCCTCCCTGTTAATGATGACAGGTTAAATGGGCCAGCCAGCTGAATGCTGCTGGCAGTTTTAAACGGCAATGCATTAAAGCAAAAGGTGCAAGGTCAGCCTTTTAGAGTTGTGGCACTTAACAAGGTTAAAATCCAATCTGCTCTGAAAAGTCAGAAAGTTCAATTTATCAATCCAGCATGGAACGATCAAGTTCTGGGGCACTCGTAATAATGAAATTCACAAAAGACTCATCTAGCCTACAAAGTGCCAACTGTGATGGACTTCACTGTGTCCCCTCAAAATCCTATGTTGAAGCCCTTGCCCCCAGTGTGACAGCATTTGGAGATGGGGACTAGAAGGAGGTAATAAAGGTTAAATGAGATCATAAGGTGGGGACTTAATCTAACTGCACCGTTGCCTTCTAAGAAGAGGAAGAGACAACAGAGATCTCTCTTTCGACTGAGCACAGGGAAAAGGCCATGTGAGGACACCGTAAGAAGGTGCCAACTGCAGACTAAGGAAAGGGGCCTCAACAGAAACCAGTCCTGACCGAACCTTGATCTCGGACTTCGAGGCTCCATTCTAGGATCAAATACATTTCTGTTGTTTAAGACACCCTGTCTGTGGTATTTTGTAATGGCAGCCCTAGCAAACTAGGACACCAAATTATGAATTTTAAATAAAGATACAGCAGACAGGGGCACCTGGGCGGCTCAGTCGTTAAACGTCTGCCTTGGGCTCAGGTCATGATCCCAGAGTCCCGGGATCGAGCCCCAAATCGGGCTCCCTGCTCAGCAGGAAGCCGGCTTCTCCCTCCCCACTCCCCCTGCTTGTGTTCCCTCTCTCGCTGTGTCTCTCTCTGTCAAATAAATAAATAAAATCTTTAAAAAAAAAAAAGATACAGCAGACAAATCACGCCTCTTGCTGAAGACACCACATCATGGTACCAAGGTATTCAAACCTAGAAATCAAATGCATGATCAACTTCAGCCAGCCAGCAAGGAAGGAGAATGAGGTGAATAAAATGTGCTCAAGGAATCTGAGAGAATACATATACGTACCCAAAAAGGCTTTAGTCTTCCCTTGAATAAATGCTAAGCTCCTTGTCTCCAGCTCTCCTAAGCTTTCCCTGTTCCATACTGCTCACAAGAGCCGGTTGTTACAATGTCACTGGCCCCAGAACGACTTAGAATTCTTTCTAAGATCACAACTCATCTTACAAGAGCTACATTTAGGAAGCAGTGTTTCCCTTCACTCTGGATGGACAGACGTTACTCTGGTAAACTGTCTCCAAATAATAACTCAGAATTTGAACAGTTTCAGAGAAAAATTCTACCCTACAAACAACTGACCTGTCCTTGGAGGCTGTTGTAGGAAACAAAGAGTGGGGAGGATGCGCTCTTGCCAAAATATGAGAACACTTCTTCTTTTAAGTTTAGCATTTTCTACTAACTAAAATTTAAACAAAGGCAGATACTCTGAACACAATAAAACAGTCATCAGGCCTCTTACTTCAAAAAAAAAAAAAGGTCTTTCAATAGAGTGCAGCACAATGGATATTCGGTCCACGGAGTTGCTAAGTTAATAAAATTGTACTTATTTAAAACTACAAATTAACCTTAAAGGACCAGATAGGCTTCTTCCAAGTAGCTCCGACATTTATGATTGAATGAACAGCCCCTGCCAACCAGCCAGGCGGAAACTCCAATGACAGTGACAAGGGGCTTGTCAGAAGACAGAGGGTCAGAAAGTTGGGGGCTTTGTAGGCTGCAGCTACAGTCCACAGCAATAGTCAGCCCTAAGTGTGTCAACATTAGTAGCCCTCCCCGGTGACCAGAACAGTCTTCTAAAAGCAGGTGGCAAGTCAATTAATATGCCTTGAAAAACAATCAGAATGCAGAGAACCCCAATCATTTAGAAGCGCACGGGCGGGGCTATACTTACATGAAGGGATAATGAACTGTGGCTCAGTGTTGCCCGCGTAGCCAAGCTTGGTGTACCTAAAAGCACAAAGTCATCAACACAGGTTTAGACAATAACACTCTCCCCTGCATCCCATTAGCGTCTTCTATTATAAGCTCTCCAAGTCTGAAAATACCAAGCCTCAAAATAGTCACTTGAAATTTAAAAAAAATAAAAATAAAAAGCTTATGATGAGAATCAAACCCTAATTTCAGATAAGTAAGCTGTTATTAAAACATAACATGTTATTCTCGTTTCTACTGGGGGAAATCTTGCACACATGCATTAACACATAAATCACATTTGTGTATCCCTACCGACTTTCCAAGTGCTTTTACACTCTTTTACTTTTTACAAAAACCCAGGAAAGAAAGTAAATATTATCCCTATTTAGCAGATGAGAACACTGAGGCACTGGGAAGTTAATTCAGCTGCCCAAAGCCAAGCAGCTGGTGAACAGGAAAAAAAAAAAAAAACCCAATCTAAATATGCAGGCTAAATCCCAAAGCTGGCTCTCAAAGAAGTGTACTTACTTCTCAAACTTCATGAACTTTTGGGGGGGGGGGGAGGTTAAAAATGATTATATAATTTTCTTAAAATGTCATGGCATATGTCTAGAAACAGTTACTGCCACCTCCTGAGAATATCTGACAGGAGCATCTCTTTATCATCTCATTTCAGAAGGAGCCCATTTTCTGTCAAGATACTCTGTGTGATGGATTCCAAAAGTCTTAACTAAAACAAATGCCAAAATACTACTATCTGTTCCAAAAGCATTTGCTAATCCCTTAAATAAAAAAAAAAAAAAAAGTGGTGGGGGGGGACCACCACTGAGAACCATCTGCTGGAAATAAAAAATTGAAAACCAAAAAGACTCATCAGCTCTTCCTTTCTTATTAGGCTTTACTGTAACGAACAGTAAAGTCTGGACAACTGAGCCATCATTCCGCAGTAATGCTTGTAATGAAGAAAAATACCCCCCAGCAGTGTTGAAAGTAACCTTATTAATTCATTCTATTTTATAAATTATTTCAAGATGCTCGATACTAAAATTTTTTTGATGTGGCACTACATTCTAAATTCTAATAAATTAATTTTATGATTTTTCAATGTATTTTACCATATGCTAATTTTACTATTTTTGAACACACAGTGAATGAATAAGCTTTGGTGAGCCAAAAACGGCAAGTTAGCTCCATTTAAATCATGCCTTACTGCTCAGTCTCCAAGGATCTGACGTCTTGGTGCCACAAGAACCTGGGCGAGGCTAGGCTCTGAAACCCAAAAGGCCCCATAATAAGTTTCCAAGACCCATCTGAGGGCCCCCCAAATTCCACAAATTACCAGACACACAAACCAAGTGGACCCCACTCCAGGGCTCACCAGACCCAGAGGGAGGTTTCAAAGCCAACCCAGAGCCGGGGACTTTCCAGAAGGCAGGCAACATATACTAAACTTCTAAAAATTCCCAATTCGACCATCATTCTGGAAGTATCTTCCAAACAATAAATACAAATAAACTGAATTGCTGACCCAAGTCTAAAGAAGCCTAGCAAGCAGGTCAGAAACACTAAAATCCTCAAATTTAAGACTATGGTTTTTAAAAGGCCACATCACCCACCCCCCAAAAATACAGCTTGCGCTTAATCTGCCTCCCCGCACTGTGAGATTTCAAGGCGTACGAGAACATACGAGGACAGCACGTAGTCCCTGTTCCCGACTGCACCTACACCCCCGGCACTGTGCCTGGCACGTGGCGGGCACTCCCTAGAGACCTGCGCCGTGAGCTCTTACCAACGTAAGGAAAGGCCACTGCTGTCCAACTGCTGGGCAAAGGAGCGGCGCTGGAAAGGGGGATGCTGAAAGTCAGAAACACAAGGTGATGGGGCCACAAAAGACCAGACCCATCATCTAGCATAATCTTTCATTTATAGGTGAGAAAACAGTTGTTTCTGTGATGAGGTTATTTTCAAAAAAAGAAAAGAAAAACCTGAAACAAATACAGTAAAATATTAACACTTTTTAAAATTAGGTGCTAAGTATCATTTCTATCTATTATTTTTTGTATTTCTGCAAGTCAAGAGTGTGTTGTATTGGTTAAGACCATGCATCCAGCATGAGACTGCTCGGGTTCACGTCCCAGCTGTTTTTTGCCAAATGTGTGACTTTGAGCAAGTTACTTTACCTATCTGCATCTCAGTTTCTCCATCTGTAAAATGGGGATAATAATACAACCTATTTCTTAGGGCGAGTTTTTTTTTTTTATTCTTATGTTAATCCCCATACATTACATCATTAGTTTTAGATGAAGTGTTCCATGATTCATTGTTTGTGCATAACACCCAGTGCTCCATGCAGAATGTGCCCTCCTCAATACCCACCACCAGGGTAGCC
>NW_028017066.1:0-723 GCF_054177405.1 Leptonychotes weddellii
TTGGACATGCTGTTTCTTTTTCACATTGATCATCTCAAAATATCTTAACACACATAGGCACTGTTCCTCCCTACACTCTGACCAAAGATCATGAGTCACAATGTAGCGATATTAAGGTGACAGTATCAGTTATCTTCAGAAATCAGAACACATTTGAGAGGGATAGAGCACGATTAGTAATTATATTAGGACAAAAGGTATAAACCAGAATAATCCTGAGTGGACTGGGACATGTGCATAAGCAAACTAGTGAGTGTACTTTGTATTTGAACAAAAGTTGGAATCCCAATTCTGCCTCTTACAAGTAACCTCATCCAATTCATTTAACCTCTTAGGCCCTCAGTTTTCTTATGTAAAAAAAATTAGAAATAATCAGACATCTCACTACTTGTATTAAATTATATAAATAAAATACTCTAAGTACTATCTGGCACAACTAAGGTCCTCAACAAATGGCAATTAGCTTTGTTATTATTGTATCCTGATTGCCTAGAATAGTATCTGGCACATGACAGATATGCAATAAATATTTGTTTGGTGAATAAATTAATAAAAGAAATAATAAATAAATCAATGACATGCAGAAGTACTACTAGTATTAAATGAAGTTATATAACACTCAAGGTGATTCTACTACA
Organism: Leptonychotes weddellii; assembly: GCF_054177405.1. Lineage (NCBI taxonomy): Eukaryota > Metazoa > Chordata > Mammalia > Carnivora > Phocidae > Leptonychotes > Leptonychotes weddellii. Next base: position 639 of record NW_028017066.1, read on the forward strand.
TGTCATAGTAGAACAAATAGACAAATGCAAGTCCTTGGACAGAATCAACCTGGATTCAGAGAAACTACAAAATATGAAAAAAAAA
>NW_028017067.1:0-723 GCF_054177405.1 Leptonychotes weddellii
GTTGTGTGTGTGGTTATGTGCGTGGTTGTGTGGTTGTGTGGTTATGTGTGTGGTTATGTGCGTGGTTGTGTGTGGTTGTGTGGTTGTGTGTGTGGTTGTGTGGTTGTGTGTGTGGTTGTGTGGTTGTGTGTGTGGTTATGTGTGTGGTTATGTGCGTGGTTGTGTGTGGTTGTGTGTGGTTGTGTGGTTGTGTGTGTCGTTGTGTGTGCGGTTGTGTGGTTATGTGTGTGGTTGTGTGGTTGTGTGGTTGTGTGGTTGTGCGTGTGCATGCCCCCTCCCAGGTATGTGGGACAGAGCACAGCTGAGGGAGTTTACCGTCCAGCCAGGGAAGAGCTGTGTGATTGTGGTGCTGGGTGTAGGCAGCTGAGCCATCAGGGCTCCTGAGGCCAGAAGCCCGCGGTCAAGGTGCGGGCAGGTGGGCTCCCAGGGAGCTCCAGGAGTGTCCATCCCAGGCCTCCATCCTGGCCTGTGGCACTGCTGGTGCTCCTTGGCTTGTAGACACAGCCCTCTGACACCTGCTTCAGTGTTCACATAGCGGGTCCTCCTCCTACAAGGACACCAGTCATGGGGTTAGGACCCACACTTGTGACCTCATCCTAACTTGACCACTTCTCAAAGCCCCTATTACAAACAAGGACACATCCACGGGTCCTTGACCACGCTGGCCCTGGTGGGACCTGGGAATGGAGTTGCGTCTCAGGAAGAGAAGGCAAGTGCCCAGCT
>NW_028017068.1:0-723 GCF_054177405.1 Leptonychotes weddellii
TGGCTCTGAGGACTCTGGAGTAAGGACGGTGGGCACAAAGCTTGGGGTCTGTGATAGACTGAGGGGTCAGTAATCGTGGTGTGGGCATTGCCCGCTTCCCCCTGCACTCCCCTCCCAGTTCTAAGGAGCCTCCCTCCCCAGCCTGGCCGCGGGGCTCGGGTCCGGCCTCAGCTTCTGCTCTGCAGTCTCACCTGGGAGGTGGAGCCCCTTGGCTTCTCGGTCACTGTTGTAAGCTGCGGCAGCCCCGGCCCCCCATCCGTAGCTTCTCTATGTCCCCTGCCCCCTGGCCGCGGGCTGGTCATGGCTGTTCTGCTGGGGGTGTCGGGGGCTCTGCTGTGGGCGCCCCAGGACTGGAGGTCGATGCCACTTCTGTCTGCATCTCTGGCTGCCCACACTTGCCCGGGGGTGCCCTGAGGGGCAGAGCAGAAGCCAGGCTGCCTGGGGTCTCAGAATCCACCAGGGAGAGCCTGCCTCCCCCCTTGCTCTCTCCTGGCCTGAGGAACATTCCCCCCTCCCCGGAATAAAGCTGAGCTCTGGGGGCTGTGAGGGGCCCCAAACAGTACTGTGCTCCCACCCCAGCTCACCAAACCCACTTGCTCCAATCCCTCCTTCCTCTTCGCCCACGTTCACAAGTTCTTCTAAGGCTCCAAAACCTTAGGGCATTTTACAAGAAAAGGACTTGTAAAGGGTCATCTGGTGGATTTTAGGCTCAGGCAGGTCAGG
>NW_028017069.1:0-723 GCF_054177405.1 Leptonychotes weddellii
CTGTGATTCTGAAACACCGGTATGGAAGAGGATGTTTTTGTGAAGTTAATTGTTTTGGGGAATTAAAAAAAATGGGGTTGAGCATTCAATATCCTTGTATAAAATCAGAAATCATTTCTGTATTCTGTGGGTGAATGGATTATGAGATGTAAAGAATGACTGAAAGTTTGGTGGAAAAGACCAGGAGGCCCTGCATTGAGAAAGAAAGATCTCAATGTATAGAATTGAGCACAATATTGGCTTAAAATTGCCCTATCAGAAATTACTTGAAATGGTAACTAAAAATCCTTTTTTGGTACAGATGTTCTGGAAAATTGGATTTAAATTAATCAATACTAGAGAAACAGGAAACCAAGTATTTCGTAATGACACCCACACACAAATGGTATTTGAAATAAACCTAGCTGTGATGTATACTCTGAGAAAGCAGTATGTTTTGCTTTAATAGAAGGGTTCAAAAGAAAACAAGTTCTTTTCTAAGAAGCTATGCAGTAGCTTGACAGTCACAAGTTGGACTTCAGGCCTCTGCCATGAAAAAAGTTTTTGTCTTTTTCTTTTCCTTAAATATTCTCAGTACTCATTCATGTTTTCTTTTGCAAATGAACATTGATTAGATTTATTTTACTCACCCCGAGTCTACCAGTTTTCTATACACAACCCACAGAGGTCCCAGATCACACAAAATGGGCAAAGCAGTAGAAAACAGAGGCCTTTAACTTAGAA
>NW_028017070.1:0-723 GCF_054177405.1 Leptonychotes weddellii
GACAGAACTGACTTGCTCCCCTTCTCAATTCCCTGAGAAACTTGTGGTCCTCCTACATCTTGAATGCTTATGCTTTTGTAATTGCTGGATTAGATAGAGTTGAGATATAGATCGATAGATACATAGATAGATAGATAGATATAGAGATAGAGATAGATGTATATAATCTTTTTAATGTTCTGATCCTAGATGATGGGAACATAACATTTTGGAGTCAAGATTAATTTGTCTAATTTTCTAGGCTAGAACCAGGTGCTATTTGTAGCACAATTCCAAGGACCAAAAAGGTTTAGATTAGGTCACCAAATGAGAACAAAGGTTAGATCACCCTAAGTATAGACACCTCCAAGTTAAAGATTAAGTTCTCAAGTTTGAAACCTTTTTACCCTCTTTTCTCATAAAACCCTTCTGAATTTTGTAGACTACAGTCTTAAAGCAAGGAGAATGCTAATATGGGGAAATTTTATAGTTCTTAAGAAGTTATTATCTACACAAACATTAATGATGATTTATGCCTTTGGTAAAATATACTGATTGCTTTCACGATGCCAACAGATATCATAAACATGTAAATGTGTCCTTTAACTGTAACATGTAGATTTGACTGTTCTTTTCCTCTAATTTTTATTTGTGACATTCTCTATAGAATGGGGGTGGGGGAAGGCTCTGAAGAATTAACTGTTTTGGTCAGAAAATTACTGGTTATTTTCAACCTCCCAAAAC
>NW_028017071.1:0-723 GCF_054177405.1 Leptonychotes weddellii
CTGACATGGCTGTCAGCGACGCACTGCTCCCGTCCTTCTCCACGTTCGCGTCCGGCCCGGCGGGAAGGGAGAAGACACTGCGTCCAGCAGGTGCCCCGAATAACGTGAGTATTGCCGCGAAAGGTCGGGAACGTTCAGTGGGCTTCTGTGGGTGGGGTGAGGGCGGACGGAGCCCAGGGGTCACCCAAAACCTTATCCGGCGAGGGGAAGGAGTGGCCACCGCACTGGCCCCGCAGTCTTCCTAGGATGGCTTCCGCGCCCTTGGCTTAGTTGTACATGCGTGTGGTCCGGACACTGCGGAGCCGCCGGGGGCGCACACTCGGTCGGCACACGTCTCCTAGCTCGCAGGCGGCAGGGCTGGCGCGGGGGCCACCGGGCGGGAGGTGGATGTGTCCCTGCACACGGGCTGGGCCCGAGAGAGCTTGGCGCGTAGGCGTACCCGTGGCGAGGGCGCATAGGGAGATCCTCGGTGTCCCAATTCCAGGGGTGGCTGGAGCGTCCCCGGGATCTGGCTGGGGAAGGACCCGGGCTGCCGAGCCGCGGCCCTTGCTCACACGCCATCGGGCAGACAGAACATAACATCCTCCAAACCGACGCACCGCCTCTCCTCGGGCCCGGGGGTGGGCCGAGATTGCAGCGCTGGCACCCGGAGTACCCCGGCGCTTTATGTCTGCCCAGTCCCGGTGCCTGGGCGGTATAGGCGCGGCCGGCCCGCCGGTACGT
>NW_028017072.1:0-723 GCF_054177405.1 Leptonychotes weddellii
TGGAGACTCTTAATTGGGTGACATCTCCAGTGAAACTCGCCCTTCCACACCTGCAGGGGCTCGGGCAGGACCTGATGGAAGCAATCCAGCCAGGCTGGGGGCGCGACAGGGCCCCGTTAAAACACGCCGCAAGCAGCCGCTGGAGGATGCCGTCCTTCGTGGTCTTGACTGCTGGTCGTTCCCACGCTAGAAAGAAGCACCCCGTGCTTCCCATCGAGAGGCCAGGGCACGGGTTCCGCCCAGGGTCCCTGGACGGAGGGAGGGAGGGCCATTTGGTGCAAATCTCCACGTGTGGGGATGTGGGAGTCATCCTAACAGCCACAGATGTTGGGAGTGTGGTCCAGGATACGGGGTTCCTTGAGAATCCTTGGGGGGCGGGCATCCCCGTCTGGACCCCTGCCTTCTCATCCAAGGTTCTGGGAGTCCATCTGATTCTTTGGAGAAATAGGGGTGATTTTTTGGCTATTAAGAAAAGAAGGCTATGTTTTTATTGAATATCTGAAACTAACATTTCATGAACTATCGTGAACGAACATTTTGTGAATTTTTTTCTTCCTTTCATTCATTCAGTCTTGACCCGCTTGTCCACTCAGGTGTCCTGCCAGGCACCAGGAGTACATTCCCTTGCTGAACCCCCACAAACCCTGTGATTTCTGTTTTCTAAAAGAGCAAGCTGAAGAAACAGAGAGTTTCACTGACCCCCTGAAGTCCCCAGCCAGCGAG
>NW_028017073.1:0-723 GCF_054177405.1 Leptonychotes weddellii
CCTATAAAATAGGTTCCTTCATTGAGTCCTCATAAAAGTCAAAGGAGGATGGTATTTTGATTACTCCTAATCTATTGTTGACAAAACTGAGGCTTAATGAAGTTAAGTGATTTCCAAAGTGCATACTTTCTGTAATGGGTAGAGCCAAGATTCAGTGTCAAGAAATCTGACTCTGCAGAGCCTTTGGCTAAAATATTGCCAAGTAATTTGGGCTGCAACTGTTTCCTCATTTGTAAGCTGCTTGGCTTAGTCTCTAAGGTTTCATTCAGGTCTAAAAGTAACACACAAGAAGGACAACTGTGTCGAATAACTCAACAACTGCAAGGAGAAGCCAGCTTGAAGGATTTTATATCTAATGTCCAAAGACAATGCAGAAGATGAGCCCAAGTTAGATGTGAAATGCAATATATTATTTTTTAGTTTTACTTGGTTACATCACATGCCCTTTGGAAAAGTTATAGGAATAAAGAAAAAAAGAAAATATATCTAAGCATGTACAGTAGAAAATGAAAGGAACCTCATACTTTACATTTGACCCAATGACATTCTGAAAATGGCCATCCACCTGCAGTTTTCCCCACCTCTAATACTTAAGAGTCCTTCAAATGTACACATAATTGGCTTTTTTATTGGTCAGGACCTGTTTACCACAGAATATTATGTCAATATATTCTTGTCTTATTGGGAAAATAATTAGTTACCAAACAGTGGCAATGAATAGTT
>NW_028017074.1:0-723 GCF_054177405.1 Leptonychotes weddellii
AAAAAAAAAAACAGAAAAAACACAAACACATGGAGGCTAAACAACATACTACTAAACAGCCAATGGGTAAATGAAGAAATCAAAAAGGAAATAAAAAAATACATGCAGACAGAAGAGAATGGAAACATAACTGTCCCAAATCTTTGGAACATGGCAAAAGCAGTTCTGCAAGTATATAGTGATATAGGCTTAACTCAAGAAACAAGAAAAATCTCAAACAATCTAACCTACACATAAGGAAACTAGAAAAAGAGGAATAAAGCCCAAAGTTAGTAAAAGGAAAGTAATAATAAAGATCAGAGTAGAGGAGCACCTGGGTGGCTGGGTCAGTTGAGCATCTGGCTCTTGGTGTTGGCTCAGGTCATGATCTCAGGGTTGTGGGATCCAGCCCTGAGTAGGGGGTCTTCACTCAGTGAGGAGTCTGCTGGAGATTCTCTCCCTCTCCTGCTGCCCCTCCCCCTGCTTGTACTCTCCCTCTCTCTCAAATAATAAATAAAATCTTTTAAAGATCCGAGTAGAAATAAATGAAATGGAAGAAAAAACAATAGGAAAGATCAATGAAACCAAGAACTAATTCTTTGAAAAGATAAACAAAACTGATAAACCTTGAGCCAGATTCATCAAGATAAAAAGAGAGAACTCAAGTATACAAATTTGTACAACCACTGTGGTAAACAAGTATGGTGGTTTCTCAAACAATTAAAAATAGAAATACCATACAAT
>NW_028017075.1:0-723 GCF_054177405.1 Leptonychotes weddellii
AGCCTGATTCATATCCCCCAGGAAGGAGAATAAAGCACCTTGAACAGGAGAATTGAATCATACATGGTGAAAGACCTGCAGGTCCTCCAGATAATGACATTTGGAAGTGCCTCATTGCAGAAGTGGTATCTTTGCCCATTTGCCCTATGGCAGTTGGTCTCAATTCTATCAGACTCAACACCTTTTTTTCAAAATAGCTTTATTAAGGTATAATTGACATACAATAAACTGCTCACATTTAAGGTGTACATTTAGAGAGTTTTGACATAGGCATCCACTCATGAAACCATCACCATAATCAAGATAATGAACATATCCATCCCCACAAAAGTTTCCTCATGCCCTGTGGTAATCCCCCCTCCTGCCACTCCCTTTTTCACCCGCCCCCCGATCCCCAGGCAGTCATTGATCTTCTTTCTGTTGCTATAGTTAGTTTGCATTTTTGAGAATTTTCTTAGATTGGAATCATATGTATATACTCTTTTTGCCCAGCTTCTTTCATGGAGCATAATTATTTTGAGACTTGACCATTCTGTGGGTGCCAACACCTTCTTTTTAAAATAAGTATTTTGAGGGGCGCCTGGGTGGCTCAGTCATTAAGCATCTGCCTTCAGCTCAGGTCATGAGCCCAGGGTCCTGGGATCAAGCCCCGCATCAGGCTCCCTGCCCTGCGGGAAGCCTGCTTTTCCCTCTCCCACTCCCCCTGCTTGAATTCCCTCTCTC